>NW_028280027.1:0-90000 GCF_059751315.1 Micrasema longulum | reverse complement strand
AAGTTTCACCTTTTGTAGATATTTATTTACGACATATTTGTTTATGCTTTATTAAGATAGTTCATAACATCTAGATATTCTGAATCAGGTAGAAGAATTTGTGTACCTGGGAAGTATGTTTACTAGGGACGGAAAGGCCGATAAAGATATTGAAAGGAGGGTGAGTGCCGGGAACAGGGTGAACGGTGCACTAAAATCTACTTTGGCAAACAAATGTTTATCGCAGGAGGCCAAACTAGCAGTTCACAACGGAGTTCTAGTTCCAACTCTAATGTATGGGAGCGAAGTATGGAATTGGAAAAATAATGATGAAAGTAGGTTGAATGCTGTCGAAATGCGATCCCTCAGGCGAATGTGTGGTAAAACGATGTATGATAGGTGCACAAATGTCGAGATCCGTGAAGTGTGTAAGGCTGAGACACGCATTATTGACAGAATTAAGAAAGGGGTGCTGCGTTGGTTCGGACATGTAGAGCGAATGGACAGCGAAAGAACGGCTAAAAGGATCTACGATGCAAATGTTGATGGATGCAGAAAACGAGGAAGACCGAGAAAGACATGGCACGATCAAGTCCATCAAATACTTGAAGATGGACATGTCAAAAGTCGGAATAATCGGCGTGCGTGCATAAGAAGATGTATGAATGTAGAGGAAGCGAGGTCTGTATGCCAAGATAGAGTGTTATGGCGTTCTATCCTCTCTGCCTACCCCTACGGGGAAACGGCGTGATGGTTTGTTGTTGTTGTTGTTGTAGTCATAACATCTTAAGAACTTAAACAATTTAAAAAATCGTGTGTCTCAACGCATTCAAACCGTCAACAACTGCGTAAATGCCTATGTCGTTTCGCGTCTAGATTACTGTAATGGAATATACGCAAATCTCCCAAAATATCCAACTAATAAACTTCAATCTGTTTTCAATGCAGCGGCGAGGCTTATTACGGGAGTACAAAAATATTCTCACATCTCACAACATCTTCGAGATTCGCGCTGGTTAAAAAGCCCAGAGAGAATAAAATACAAGCTGTGCTGGACAGTATTCAAATCCCTTCATGAAATGGCTCCAAAATACCCATCGGACCTTTGTATTAGGGAAAATACATGTCAAAGAAAATCTACTCTTAGGTCAGCATTTGATTCAGGAAGAGGAAAACTTGTCGAAATCCGGCGCTCCCCAAACACTAGATTTGGAGATCGCGCTTTTGCCGCCGCCGGCCCCTCTGCCTGGAACCGATTGCCTTCAAACTTACGAATCATCGACAGTCCCAGTCAGTTCAGATCCCAACTAAAATCCCACTTCTTTAAACTATCATACCCTCAATTTTAAATCTGGAAATATAATGTATCACTTAAGTTTAGTTAGAATGTAAGTTTAGATATACAATTGTAAAGCGCCCTTGAGGTGATTTTTTTAAAAATGGCGCTTTATAAATCAGCCAAATATTATTAAATATTATTGTCCTTAAAATATAGCTTGATTAGAATGACAGCTGCCAAACTAATGTCAATAGTGATGGGAAATTACTGATCACTGATCATGTACCGATCAAATCGATTTCATCAGTTTTTTCACGCAAACATGAAACTGTTTCCGAAAATTGATATAAAAACGCAAAAACAAAGCCTATTATAGTGTGTTAAAGACAATTATTCACTAAAAAATAAGACATTTATACTTTTTTTTATTGTCACCTTTGCTGACAACTGTCATTCTAATCAAGCTCTATTTTAAGGACTATAATATAAAAATTTCTCTAGAACATATTTTTAAAAATTAATTTTAAATATTTCGTGCACCCAGGCTTGAGAAAAATCACATTTTTAATTTTTGTGTTCTCACCGGGAATTGAACCCGGAACCTTCCGTTCGTGAGTCAAGCGTCTTGACCACTACACCACGGAGGCCGCCATATATAACATAACATTATATACGGCCTAATCCAATTACAACAGTTATATGAAGAAACATATGTGTAATGGTATCTATGCAGGTCTACCAATGAACAAAATGACTCGCCTACAATCTGTATTGAATGCCGCAGCGAGACTTATTTTCGGAATCTCTAAGTTCAGTCATATCACTCCACTACTTCGGGAACTACACTGGCTACGTTTTCCACAGAGGGTCGAATACAAACTCTGTTGGCTTATGTATAAGTCACTGCACAACTCGGCTCCGGAATATCTAAGGGAACTATGCATTCCAGATGAACTAGCTGACAGGCGTCTCACGCTTAGATCAGCTACGTCTACGGCGAGAGGAAAAGTTATTATACCTCTACGCAAACAGCGCACTAAATTTGGTGAACGCGCATTTGCGGTCGCATGCCCTATGGCATGGAATGCTCTCCCAGCAGAGGCGCGAGGCTGTGAAAGTGAAGTGATGTTTCGGAAAAAACTTAAAACCCACTTGTTCTCTAAATCATTTGAATAAATAAATTAATTTAAATTAAATTACAAATTTAAAAGCTTCAATTAAATTAACTTAACAATAGAATCACCATGTAAAGCGTCCTTGAGGTATTTTATTACGAAAATGGCGCTGTATAAGTTATCCATAATTAATTAATTACAAAAAACTGAAAATAATTCTGTCCAATATATTCATAAACTTGATAAACATATAAGACTTCGAGCCAAACCATGCCAATCTATCTTCATCCCACACCGTTTTAGTGGCGAAGAGATCTACGAAAAGCCAGAAGATCTATCCCAAGAATTCCAAGTTATGTGACTAATTGACTAAGCTACACATTCTGGACATTGGGGCATAAAAACAAAAGATGGTCTTAGAGGATTTGATATATAGCAGATGTTGGGATCGTTAAAAGAAATTGATTGCAACAGAGATGGGACATCACTTATAGCATTAAGTATTTTGAAAATGATGTAAGGTCCATCTCAGTTCTACGTCTCTCCAACGAAGACAGATTGAGAGATGGCTCTATCTAAATAGGAATAATTACCCTTTGCAATCTGAGCAACCATGCCACTTTTCTCGAGTCCTATATTATGGAGACCAAATAGGAGAAGCATGTTCTAGATGGGGTCAAACTGTGGGCAGTAAAAAGTTTTGATGGTATTATATTTCGCTTTGTTAAAACGGTTGTCAATTATCGTTGGAAAATGTGCTTTCAGACCGTCGCCGCAGAGGCTGTTTTTGGCCGGATCTTTGGCGGGAGTCACGTCGCAATCTCTCACATACCCGCTGGACCTCGCTAGAGCGCGCATGGCAGCCACCACACACTTGGAATACAAGTAAATCTTAGTTCATAAGTTTAATGGCATAAATATTTTGTTATTTGTAATGTTGTTTTCGTAAAATCAATTATCTTGTGTGTGTCTTACGTGTCTCAAATGTCTTATGTGTCATGTACAAGGCTAAGGTACTCGGGGAAAAAAAATCGTTTTCGTTTGTCTTAGAAATGGGATGATCGATCACTGATTTTGGTTTATTACCTTTATGAGTCCAATCACCATTGTTGCAAAGTCCAAGAACACAACGTGATAACTACTTTTAACTACAGTGTGGATATCTGTTAAAGATATCCCATCTTTCCAGCGGCGAATGGTGATTTTATTTACAGGTAAGCTATAAAAAAATATATTTATGTACCTACATAGGAGGTACATAAAATAATGTAAGTAATATATGATATAAATTGATATCTTTCTGTGGTTCTGTATGATACAACAACTCTCATCCATGAAATCAACTCAAACGATGTAATTTCGTGATATGTTATATTATATAGATATATTATCCATTACTTTAAAATATAATTCATTAAAAAATAAATAAAAATACCACTATGAATTCAGTCGATATTAGGTATTCAATTAAAATTTCAACTGGCCGCATTGTTCTAGTAATTGATAGTGCTAAAAACGGCCGCGTCGAGCGTTATATGTCCCGCAATATGACGCATGAAAATAATTATGGTCTTATGTCAAAAGTACCATCTTAAAGAAAAATAGTCCTTAAGAAACAATGTTTGAAATACTGTTTTCCAAATCAAGCATCTTCAAATAATTTGTGTAATCTGCAAGTTTAATCTAGGAGAAAAAACCCGCACTGGGGTTAATACATTCAAAATATCGTATACTTATTTGTATGAAAAATAAGCTGGAATAATTCGCTAGTTTCTTGGCTCACCGCAGGCGCTGGGCGCTGGGTGCGGTTTATTAATATTTATATTAGGATAAAAATACAAACGATGAAAAAGATTTAAAATAAATGTTAATTATTTATTTGTTTTTCTGTAAATAAAGTTACAATTAAACATTATTATGGTTAGTCAAATATAATGGTAAGCTGCGCATAATCGCTTCTACACACGGTTCGCCTCTGCATCTCTCCTGCATTCTGCTTCAAGATTATGGCGTTGTAAACTGAAAAATGGGCACTGAAATAACAGATGTTCGATACTCTGCGAAGAAATATCATCGCATGGACAATAGTCATCATTCCTTAATTTAAATCTGTATCGGTAACTTCTCATAGCTCCGTGTCCGGTAAAGATTTGGGTCGTTTAGAAAGTACTTTGGTGATGACGACGGAAGTTTGCTGCATCAGCCAGCGCTGGGTTTAGTGGTTTTTCCTGTAGAAGAAGCGAGGTAATGATCCTCCCAACGCTTCTGCAAATTTTGTCTGGTTTGTACATGGTTATTTAACATCATAAATTGATATGTGCATCTGGCTTGGATGAGAAGGAGGTAGTGTTGAGTTTCAATGAATGACCTCTGAGATGGCGATTTTCATTCATAGTGAACATATATTTCAACTCGGGTACATTATATTGCTCAGTTAAGATCTAGTCACACAACTGCCTGCGCTCCCACAGTGAACTTAACCCGAGCTCGTATGATTTATTTCTTAGAGAAACTACCATTTTAGTCGCTCTTCTCTGGACTTTCTCCGACAACTCTGTGTCTTTTAAAATAGCGACTACAGATTTGGTAGGCATACTCCACGAGTGGAGGAACATACGTTTTATAAATTTTAGGAACAAATCTTGGGTGATGTGAGTCAATGTTTTCCTTACAATTTCGATAATATGTGATTCCCATTTAAGATCGCAAGTAATCACAACTCCGCGATCTTTTTGTGACGTTTGCACTTGATTTCCATCCACGGTATGTATTATTATCGGATTTCTGGGGCCAATGTGTAGGACGGTGCATTTCTCGGGGTTTGGCGTCGAGAGCCATTCTTTTGTTTTTTTATATTTGTTTTGTAATTGTTCCAGAACAATTTGGCAGGTGTTTAGCAAGATAATAGACCTGGAAGGCTCGCGCGCCCTGTTTCGGGGATATCTCCCGACTGTACTCGGAGTCATCCCTTACGCGGGCGTTTCTTTCTTCACATACGACTCCCTGAAGCGTGCCTACTATGGTAAGCATCTCTACATACGTTCTTAACCGTATTTTAAATCACAAATCTATTAATAATTACTAAATTAGGATTATTCTTCACGTTGTTCCTTTATGTACAGTAGAGTGGGCCGATGATATATGAAGTTTGTTATTTTCTTCGACACCAAAGTGAAAGGGGTCTAAAAAGTTGCGTTTTGAATCACATTGAACGTAAAAATTATTTAAAAAAATATTTCATACTTCTTTGGGCCTCAACCGAGGTTTGAAGTTTATTAGTGTCTGAACATTTTGTAATTTATCTATATTGATAAAATTATTTTTTTGTTAGTAAAGATATAACTTCATCTCATTACAAATTCGAACACGTTTTACAACTACCGAAATGCAAAAAGTTTACACTCCGTGGAACTGATTCCGTTGAGCGCCTGGCTAATATTGACGAAAACAATGGCTCATTAAAACAATGCTACCCATTTATCACAAAACAAAGTGCAACTCACGCCCTTAGATGCTTATTGAATAAGGTTAAATGCGCATTATAAAATTTAATTGAATTGTTTTTTTACCTAAATACGAAATGACAGCCGGTTTAGCGCAAAAAATCGACTTTTTCGAAAATTTCAAGGTCTGGTTGAAGGCCAAAAGTAGTATCGAATATTTTTTTTTTAATTTTTTGCATTCCAAGTAATGCAAAAGGCAACTTTTTAGACCCCTTTCATTTCAAAATTCGGAAAAAAATAGTATCGGCCTACCCTAATGTACACGCTTATATGACGCGTAATTAATAGATGAATCATGTTACCATATTACAACAGAGACGAAGAACATTTAAGAGAAGGTAATATAGAAGTCCAGGCATCTACAGGGCTTATGACCTTAAACCAGCCATTGACAGGTCATAAGCCCTGTAGATGCCTGGACTTCTATATTACCTTCTCTTAAATGTTCTTCATCTCTGTTGTAATATGTTAATATAAACAGCTCCCCAGGGAGTTGAATCCAGTCCTTGTCTACAAAAATTTGGACAAACTCAAAATATTGTTGAATCATGTTACTATTGCATTTATATATTTTGATAAGAAATTATTAAAAATATAAAAATTGTATAATAATACAAAAATAATACATACCTAAATTTCCATTACCTATTGAACACACAGCCTCGCCCTAAACCATTGGTTTTTCCCTCAATTATGATTAATGTACATGCTATAGTTCATAATATTGTTTTTATTTTCTACTCAAGTACCTTGAATTATATAACTATATAAGGACATTCAATCCATCTAATCTTCACATTCGTTTGGAAATGCCCTAACAAGGCGAAACAATTGTCACGAAATTTAGTTTTTATATTTTTACAACAACAACAACAACAAACCATCACGCCGTTTCCCCGTAGGGGTAGGCAGAGAGCATAGAACGCAATAACACTCTATCTTGGCATACAGACCTCGCTTCCTCTACATTCATACATCTTCTCATGCACGCACGCCGATTATTCCTACTTTTGACATGTCCATCTTCAAGTATTTGATGGACTCGATCGTGCCATGTCTTTCTCGGTCTTCCTCGTTTTCTGCATCCATCAACATTTGCATCGTAGATCCTTTTAGCCGTTCTTTCGCTGTCCATTCGCTCTACATGTCCAAACCAACGCAGCACCCCTTTCTTGATTCTGTCAATAATGCGTGTCTCAGCCTTACACACTTCACGGATCTCGACATTTGTGCACCTATCATTCATCGTTTTACCACACATTCGCCTGAGGGATCGCATTTCGACAGCATTCTACCTACTTAGTAGACTCAAATCAGTCTTTGATTTCTAATATTATAAGTTTAAATATGGAGCTTTTCAAAATAAACACCAAATCAATCAATAATGTCTTGTATATATTATAAATATTTATACAAACGTTTGTAGACAGGCTGGATCTCCTCCCTAGTTATAAGCAGTGTGCAAAGTGGCCATTTCGACCAGCCAACGATATACACTACAACTAGAATCCCAACCGTCCATGCGCTCTGTAGCTGCAAGACGTACTGAGATATTTATTAATTGTACAGCGCCCTTGAGGTGATTTTCACAAAAATGGCGCTACATAAATTATCCAACTATATATATACAGCAAAATCCCCTTTTTACGTTTTTCAAGGAAGCAAGAAAAAGGTGTAAAAACAGTGAATAGTGGAAATTGACAAAATTATTTAACCTATTTTCAATGATTTTACTAAAAATATTTTTATATTTTATTAAAAAAACAGCATGTTAAAATTATTTTATGTGTGAATAAAAAAAAAACTAAAATTTAATTTAAAATTGGCATAAAATAACATAAAATGTTTTTTCCTATACGGCAATACATTTTATTTATCGGGTATTATTTTTTTTCTATGGCATCACTAAAAACAACTGTCAAATAGATCGCGGCAAATTTTTTCCCACTTTTATGACGACTTTTTAAACCATCTTTTTTATAACTTTAAATATTTCTACTGTTATGTTTTAAACATCGCAATTTAATGATATTAAAACTGTCTTGTTTCTAAACGTTTGTCAACTGCGTATCATGATTTGTACAAGTCAATATGACATTTTTGTTCAAGTGAAAACTAAGACTAACCCTAAAGGAAGACACTTAGACAAAAAGGTCAGTTACTCTGCACCTGCTTTGAATGTAATATTTTTCATTTTTTCAAACAATACTGCAATGTGTTATTTTTTATTGAATAAAAAAAATACATGTTAAAATATTTTTTTCTAGGTAGTTAACCTTAATAACACGAAAATTAAAATTTCAATTTGCATAAAATGATTACGACGATTTTCTCTCTAAATATTGAGAAATTTTATTTATATGGTATCACTTTTTTTAGTATGGCACCTCAAAATTTTAACTGTCATTTACATCGCGGCAAAACTGTTTCACACTTTTATGATAGCTGTTTAAACTATCTCATTATGTTTAGAATCACCATGTAAAGCGCCCTTGAGGTATTTTATTTCGAAAATGGCGCTATATAAGTTATCCATAATTAATTAATTAATAACATCAAATAATATTTCTATTGCCAACATTCTGCATCGCAATTTATTGATGTAAAGACTTTATTCTTCCAAGTGTGTCAACTGCATGTCACCATTTAGTAAAATGTCAAAATTAGACACTTAAACAAAATGGTCAATTACACCGCACCTGCTTTGAATTTAGTTTGAGACAATAATTTACACATTTTTTTATTTACATCGTTTTTATTCTCCATTCACGCGGCGGCGCGCGGCTCGCCTTTTGAAAGATCGAATGAGTTATGAAAAAATTTCGACGTACAACCGAGGTTATGAAAAACATAAAATACGTTAGTTGGGGGAAGAAAAATGGGTTCTAACCATTTCGGCGTAAAAACGAGAAAACGTAAAATCGAGGAACGTTAAAACAAGGTTTTACTGTAAATAAATGACAATGACGTAAATGCCTAGACTTCCATATTCCCTCCTCCCTCTGTTCTCGATATCCATGTGACGTGCCAATCTCATCGCAATGTTTCTATTCTCCAGATCACTACGGAGAAAAGCATCCGGCGTTCGTCAACTTCATCTTTGGTGGAATAGCGGGCATGCTGGGACAATCCTCTAGTTATCCTTTGGACATTGTGCGGTAAATATAACTGGGTCACAAAAATAAATGGCCGTGATTTATTAGCAAAAATATCATCCCATTTTTCAAATTGTATTGGTATATTTATTGACTCGAAAAAAGAATTTGATAGTGTATCACACAATAAACTTATTTCAGAATTAAAAGAAGTTGGAATGGGTGGGAAAACCATTGAATGGCTAGCAAGTTATCTAGTCCAACGACCACAAATGGTAAAAAAAAAATATGCATATAGTCAAATTGAGACTTGCGATTTTGGAATACCTCAAGGAACGGAGATGGGTCCGCTTTTATTTATTCTCTATATCAATGACATATTTAGTCAAGATTTATACTAAAAAATAATATCATATGCCGATGATACGGTGCTTTAGTTGAGGGAGTTAACCGGAACTCAGTAAATTTAGTAGCTAATGACGTTATAAATAAATTGAAATTATGGTTTGACAAAATATATTATCTTTAAATACGGAAAAGACGAAAATCATCCCATTTTTTATTGACAAAACAAATTTAGATTCAGTAGTAAAAATAATTCAACAATATTTTGAGTTTGTCCAAATTTTTGTAGGCAAGGACTGGATTCTACTCCCCGGGGAGCTGTTTATATTAACATATTACAACAGAGATGAAGAACATTTAAGAGAAGGTTATTTAGATGTCTAGGCATCTACAGGGCTTACGACCTGTCAATGGCTGGTTTACGCGAGGGAGTCGAATCCAGTCCTTGTCTACAAAAATTTGGACAAACTCAAAATATTGTTGATAAATTACCTGGTCCATGAAGAAGTATAGAAATTGAAAAAATAACATTTTCAGGGGTTGCCTAGTCTAGTATGTCGGTGAAATAATTCAATTAGATGAATCTCACCCGCATAAATAAAGGTTTCAACTATTTAACTTCGCAAACATCAACAGATGAAAGAATTGAAGGAATATAGATGTCCAAATATAGGCAGAATGGTGAATGTTACACAGTGTGTAAAGTGGGCGCTTAAACCAGCCATTGACAGGTCATAAGCCCTGTAGATGCCTAGACTTCTATATTACCTACTCTTGAATGTTCTTCATCTCTGTTGTAAAATGTTAACATTAGAATGATTTAAAAAAGTTAACAATAAAAAATAATTTTAAAAAACGCAATAATAATACATTGAGCAAAGAAGTAGTAAGTATGGCAATTAAGTGAACATGTAACAGCACAAAAAGTAAAATATAAAAAGTAAACAAACATAGCAATCCAAGATTAATTATTAAAGTAATTTTAAAGAAACCCTCAACATTCAATACGGAAAGTCTATCTAAAATATTGAAGATTCATACAGTAGACACTCTTTATAAAATAAATTCTATTATACAAATATATAAAAAAGAAAGATGAGAAAGAACTCGAAAATATGACAAACGAAGTTAATACAGCATCCCTGAAAATAGGCTTGAAAATGAATGCTTCAAAAACTAAAGTAATGAGTAATGCAAACCAATCATGTAACATCTTAGTAAATGGAGAAATATTTGAAAAGATTGATAGTTATATATACTTAGGACATGAAATAAAGCTCGGCAAAGATAATCAAGAGGTAGAAATAGAAATAAGGCGAGGTTTAGCATGGGCCGCCTTTGGTAAGCTCTCGTATATCCTGAAATCTCCGAAGTATTCACATTACTTAAAGAAGAAACTTTTTGATGCTTGTGTTCTCCCTGTACCGACATATGGCTGTGAAACTTTTGTGCTCACGAAAAAAAATTTACACAAATTATCAGTGACACAGAGAGCCATGGAAAGGAGAATGCTGGGTATTTCGTTGAGACAGAAAAACCAATACATGGATTAGAGCGAGAACAAAGATCACCGATGTGGTCCATAGGGCTGCCAACCAGAGATGGAGCCGGGCTGGTCATATAGCCAGAATCACAGACTCTAGATGGACCAAAAAAGTCCCGGAATGGCGACCCAGAACGGGTGGAAGAAGTGTCGGCAGGCCTCAGACAAGGTGGTCGGATGACATGAGACGAGTTGCAGGAAGTGGCTGGATGCGGTTGGCTCAGGGTAGGGAGATATGGAGACTAAAGGGGGAGGCCTATGTTCAACATTGGACAAGAGACGGCTGATGATGATGAATGATAAAAAAGAAAAAATAAAAGAATTCGAAATGAGTAAGTCACTCAGATACCAACATAATATTGAAATTCCTAAATTCCACACAAGTCATGGTCAAAATAGCTCTGTCTTCAAAGGTGTAAAAAATTATAATAATCTTCCTAATGAACTAAAAACTATTTAAAATAATATATCCATAAATAAATTTAAAGTTAATCTAAAGAAATTTTTTGAACTCGTGTAAAAACAACATTAAATTTTAATGACTATGAATGTATTATTGTTTTATGTTTTTTCTTTATATATCCTATGTTTTTAATTTTCTTTTTCGTGTACTCTTATTTAAAATTAAATAAACTCTTATAAATAAACAACTACAACAGTGTAACAACTCCAAGCGCAAGAGTTAGTCTCTTGTTTTGGAGAGTTACAGTGATAACATTTACTAGATGTGTAAAAGTAGATATGTTTAGAATTTTACAAAAACATGTACTTTTTATGAAATTTATGAATAAAAAAATAATAATTTTCCAGTTATTTTTTTATTGATTAATATAATCACCACGAGGTGTAGTGGTCAGCGTTTTGCAATTTTTTATTGATAAAAAACCCGTGAGCTTAGCATATAGATTTTGAACGAAAACTCGCTCTGACCATCGCTCTCCCTTTCAGGCGGAGAATGCAGACAGCCAGGAGGGACAAGGACGGCAGGTACGCCTACGAAACCATCCTGGGAACGCTCAGGACTGTGTACAGGTAAACATCTGAACAGAGATGGAGATCGATAAAGATTTCGGCGCTTTTACTCCGCGAGTTGAAGAAATACGGATGTCTAAACGTAGGCGGAATGACGAATGTCAAAAATTGGTTACACTCATTTGAGTGTTCCCTCCGTGGAAATCTTTAGTAAAGGCGAAAGATTTATTCGTATAAGCGTGTAAAGTGGCAGCTCGAACCAGCCGACGACAAGTCATAACCCCTGTAAATGCGTAGATTTCCATATATGTTGTAATTTATTAATGTTTTTCGGAGAATTCATTGAAATAGAAAAATTAACTCAATGAGGAATTCCAGCCCAACCAGGAATTAAATTTTAAAAATGTTTTCGTGTACACGTGAATATTTAAACATTTGGAGTAGGATGAAATATCTCAAAAACGCACGCAAAAATAAATAAAAAATGTTAAAAATAGTATTCATTTTATTAACAATATTTTGAGTTTGTCCAAATTTTTGTAGACAGGACTAGATTCAACTCCCTGGGGAGCTGTTGTACCGTACAATCAAAACTCTTTATTGCTCAACTGTTCGCCCTCTTCTTGAATATGCCTCAGTGGTCTGGTCTCCATTCTATGTCAATCGCATAAATCACATTGAATCAGTCCAACATCGCTTGCTTCGAAAAATAGCGTGGATGCTCGGACTAGAGAGAGATAATTATTCTTACGCTGAAATAGAGTCAATGTTAAATATTTCTAGTCTACAAAAACGTAGAACTAATATTGACTCCATATATATGTTCGGCATACTAAATGGTATAATCGATGTTCCATCATTACTGGGACAAGTAAAATTCAATATTCCGACTCGTAGATTGAGAAACAATGAAGTACTGTTCATCGATCAGCATAGAACAAACTATGGCCTAAATTCTCCAATGACCCGCCTTTGTCGTATTGTTAACTCAAGGCAGGATCTGGACTTTTTTGGTTTAAGTTTACAACGATTTAAACGAGCACTAAATAAATAGTCCAGATCTTGTCTCGATGTCCCTTATGTTTGTCAATGCTTCTTTCTTTTTTCTTTAAATGTTTTGAACTATTCTTTTATTGTAATATTTAAACCTTATAAATTGTATACATGGACAATGTCCGTTAGTAAATAAATAAATAAATCATTTTTGTTACATGGGGGTAAGATGATCAGTCTCAACTGATCATCTTACCCCCATGTAACAATTAAACAATAAAACGTTCTTTGTAAAGTATTATTTTAACCCTTTATTTTAATCTTTGAAGTTGTTAGTAATTTAAATGCGTTCTTTACAAAATGTATTATTTTATATACAAAATATTGATCAATTTAGTTGTGGCCCCAACACTGTCGATACAATCAAAAATGTTTGCAGAGAAGAAGGTGTTAAATGCGGCTTCTTCAAGGGGCTGAGCATGAACTGGATTAAGGGCCCCATCGCCGTCGGGATCAGCTTCGCCACCAACGACAGCATAAAGACGTCGCTGAGGGAGATTTGCCACGACTACAACATTTCCAGGTTGACTATTATCATCAAACAGCAAACGGCGAGGAGGCCAGCGTGGTGTGATAACCCCCTTTGAATAAACATTTCATATCGACCTGTCGAGAATCGAATCTGACAATCACACCATGAGGCCGAATACTAGATACAAATAATATTCCATTTAAACACTTGCTTAAATATATCTTCTCTTCGAGACCGTCAAAATAAATTCGACCTTCTGGGCTTCAATTATGATGGGGAGATAAAGACGTCATACCTTCACCTCGACGGTACAGTTGCAGATAAATTCCCTCTAGCGATTATAAAGATATACTACCGACCCCCACCTTTAAGTTTTGGGTAGGTACATCGATATGAATCAAGGGGAAGCGTACGTCACAGTACACATATCTACGCTCTAAAATGACATAGCTTCAGTATGACGTCATAGTTGAAGATAAAAGTCTCCCGACCGACTACACAGGTATAGTATCGATACCCCCACCATCAAGTTTTGATGTAAGTACATAATTTTATACCGACAAGTCTAGAACCCCTCGATACGTTTATCTACGCATTAAAAGTGTCAAAAATTTTGTTCCACGGAGCAATTTTTCCTTTAATTATGATTTAATAAAAAAAAATATCGTTTTGAGGTTGGCACTTTTTTTCTTAAAAGCCTTTTAAAAATATGAGGGAAATAAGTAAGTTTTGAAGTCGAATTAAATTCCGACATAACTGTCACTTTAATATAACGAACGCCTAGATGTGGAAATAATGTCGCTAGGTTCTGTCCTATAAACAAATAAGAGTATCTAGGCGTCGGACACAGATTATATGCGTCAGAAAGTTACCACTCTAAAAAAATAATTTAGTTATTATATCTTTTCCATCTGTTTTACTGTCTTTCCGATTGTATGTATCGAGACGTTATAGGAGCCGGCTTTGTAGTCGATCGGTACAGATCGGTAGATACATACAGACGATCGTTAAGCGTACCGTCTAGGTGATTTCCAAAAGTCATGCAAAATTCATGTTCAAGCGAGCATTTTTTGCTTGAATTGGGATTTATTGGAGTTTTTAATCGCTTTGAAGTGGGCAATTTTTATTACAGAAGCATATTTTAAATATAAATGAGAACTATTTTAAATGTTAATGACGTAAGGAATGCGGACTAATTGTTTGCGGTCATTCCATTGGTTTGTTTCGATCATATGACGTGGATATGGCAAGTAGGTAGAACATACCGAGGTAGATACAGATAGTACAGAAGTTAAGTATACCGTCTCGATATATACAGGTGAAGATAGCGTTCATAATCGAGGCACTGGTCCTATTTAAAATTCTCAACTCACTCTTTGATGCGCCTGAACCACTGAGCTCAATAAAATCAAATATCCCAACTAGAAACCTCAGACAAAACTTACTCTTTCATACCGATAACCATAGAACTAACTATGGTTTTCATTCCCCTGTGCCCAGAATTCTCAGGTCTGCCAACAAACATACCAGTCTTGATTTCTTTGATAACAAGTTGTCTTCTTTCAAACGATCACTGAATCAAATTCAATTATAAACACCTCCCTCCCGCTTCCGCTCCCACCGAGTCTACTTTATACCATTGTGTCTGTCTACTTTCCTCTGTAATATTTTTTTATGTATAAATATGTCCTTTAAAATGCCCGTTGGGCGTTTATATAAATAAATAAATTAGTTGAGATCTTTTTCATCAATGTTTCGAGTATGACGCAGACAGGCTGGATCTCCTCCCTGGGGAGTTATTTAGATCTCAATTTGTCTCAACAGAGAGGGAAATCATTTTCGAGAAGGGAATGGTTTCTTACCAACTGCTAAACCAGCCATTGACAGGTCGTAAGCCCTGTAGATGCCCAGACTTCTATATTACCTTCTTTTAAAGGTTCTTCATCTCTGTTGTAATATTTTTATATTCAAAAAATAATTCCAACGCTCCCAGGGTCGGGTTAAAAAATTAAACCTAAATGTCTTCACATGTTTTTGGTTCAGATCTGAGAAACAAACTTTGAAATCTTCACTTTTTACGGAAAATGAGTTATTGATGCCAAAATAATCTATACATTAAAACCTATCC
Source organism: Micrasema longulum (assembly GCF_059751315.1). Taxonomy (NCBI): domain Eukaryota; kingdom Metazoa; phylum Arthropoda; class Insecta; order Trichoptera; family Brachycentridae; genus Micrasema; species Micrasema longulum. The sequence continues at coordinate 74,516 of NW_028280027.1, read as the reverse complement.
ACCAAAATAATAGCGTAATTCAAAACCGTCTCTAAATCTTGCAAAAACAGATTTCAATGATACTACTTGGCACAGCAAACTTAGCATTCTCCATTGAGTTGGTGAAGCATAATTACAAATCTCACAATTCTTTGTTCAAAGCATTTTGCAAATATCTCCGTAACTCCTTCAATGGAGATTCCTAAGTTTGCTTTTAATACCCTCAAATATTGTTGATTATTTATCAAGTTGTATGCTTTTCAGATAGTGGGGGCAGCACCACGGATGATGGCATTCGGTACAATCGCACGGCATGGAACGGGGACAGTGCAGCTGATGATTACATTCGGGACAGTAACACGGCATAGAGGATCGCGTCATACAAAATGCATTAAAAAAATAATTGGCATCTTCATTTCCATGCGAATGTCGTCCGCCATTGTCGACAAATTTAATTTTTAATGTAAGATTTGTCTACAAAAAACGCTTACCAGATTCGTATTATTGTTTATTTATTTATTTATACAATAACAAGATTTATGTCTTGCAATGTTTTGCAACTCGTTTATTGACAAAAAAAATTGCTTTTTTATACGAGTGACACCGGAAAGAAGACCCACGGTCTTTAAAACAGTTTCGGGTATGCGGAGGAATGTACCTTCACTGTATCTAACTGCGTACTTTATAAATTTATTATTATAATTTTAAGTTGATAGGATTCCATTCGTCCATGCGCTTTGTAGCAGCAAGACGATTGGTGATCTTGCTTCAATATGTAATGTTTTCAACCATAAAACATTTTTTAAAAATTAATCGAGTCTAGAATTTCAACAGTCCATGCGCTCAGTAGCTGCAAGACTTGTTATAATCTAACTCCTATTTTAAAAATGAGTTTTTTTTTATATAATTTTTATAACTTCATTGTCAAATTAAAACAATTTAAATGGGGGCTAGATTACTTACCGTCCATGCGCTCTATATAGCCCCGTCACACTCTGCTCCTCGCGCTGCCGCCCTCTCTCCCGATGTTGCCCTCTCCGCGCACACACTGCTCTACTCGCGCAATTATCGCCCTTGTCGTTTGTCTTTCTATACAATGGACGATGAAACTGTGGCAGCGTGCGCGCTATGCATTTTTTTGTATAGCTAATTATATTTATTTTTATTTAAGAAGGTAAACACGAACAGAAAAATATAAAAGGAAAAATAATGAAACCCACTTAACCGCGAAACCGGCTTGTCAGCAGGTTTCTCATTTTTCCTTGACAAAGAAAAACGTTAGAGAAATTATATAATTCAAAAAAATAATATTAACATTATTAAGAACTAAAAGCATACGCATTTTTACACATAATTTATAACAAAAAATAAAATAAATGGTTGTTAACATAAAATAATAATTAATATAAAGCCTTGTTACATATGATCCATTTAATTATTTTTTCCTTAAAAGTTTTATCGACATTTTCTTTTAAGATCTGCCTTGGAATTTTATTAAAAATTTTAGTAATTGTATAATGAAGTGTTCTTTGGCCATACTTGTTAACATACCTCGGTATATCAAAATTGACGCGCGCGTCTTGTGTGAGCGCTCGATGCGTACTGCGATCGCGCGATTATGTGCCCAGCCACTCGCGCTCGTATTGCCGGTCCTTTGACTCGCGCTCAAAAACTGACTAAATAGGGAGCGGTGGGCACGACGAGGAGCATGTCGAGTGTGTGGCAGGCCCAATAGCTGCGAGACGTCCAGTAATCTAGCTCCTATCTGTTATAGTTGAAATAGATTATAAATTGGAAAGAGAAACAAGAATACTAATTCTCACGCGCTCTGTAGCTGCAAGAAGTACTGGGATATTTATTTATTGTACAGCGCCCTCGAGGTGGTTTTCACAAAAATGGCGCTATAATAATACTCGGATTATATTGATGTTAAATGTCGCTCTGGCTCCTGTGGCTCCCAGTGCCTCGTATACAATGCAACGGTGCTGATGGACGTCCATAAACTCAATGTGATGGATGGTGCTATGTACAATGTGTCAAGCCGCTTCTTCTACGGCCTTGTTCTCGCCACTGCCTCTTCCGAACGTCTCCATTCCTTCCTATCCCGCATCTATCACCCATGTTGTACCGGCCATCGAGGAAATATCTTCGATCCATCTGTTTTGTGGCCCTCCAACACTTCTCGTGTTCGCCCACGGTCTCCACATCATCATTATGCGTGTCCACCTGCCATCATTTTGCCTCGCTGAGTGTCCTGTTTACTGCCATTTTAATTTTGCTGCATGATCCGTGATATCAACGACACCGGTTCGGGGCCTTATGTCTTCATTTCTTACTCCGTTTTCTCATACACACACCGAGCATCTGTCTTTCCATGGATCGTTGCATGCATTTCAGTTTCCGGCTGCTTTTCTGAGTCACAGACACGGTTTCTTGTCCGTTTGTCGTCACTGGCAATTCATAGACTTATCGTTTTAATTCGAGAATTAAAACTCTCGAAAACTCTAGTCTCGAGACATTTTCAGTATCTATTCTCAAAACACCAGTTTAAAATTTTTTGCGAAGTCTAGGCATTAACTAGTGTAACATTCACCATCCTGCCTATGTTTAAACATCAAAATTTCCTCAGCTCTTCTATCTGTTGACTTCGATGGAGTAAGAGAGCAGAAGCCTTTATCATGTGGGTGAGATTCATCCGGCTGAACCAAATCACCTACTAGGCAACGCCTGAAAACAATTTTTCTGTATTATACTTCTTCTTTTACCGGGTAATTAATAGTCGACAGATGGAAGAGTTGAGGAAATGTGGACATTCAAACATGGGCAGAACAGTGTGTAATGTGCCACTTAAACCAGCCAATGACAGATCATAATCCCTGTAAATGCCTAGACTTCCATAATCCCTTCTAAATAATGTTTTTCCTCTCTGTTGCAATAAATTTCGATGGTCACCTTTCCTTTAGGTAACAGATGATCGAGTCAAACTGAATTTGGTTCACTCATGCAGTGCCTTATGCACCATAGGGTGCGGAATAATGACAATGAACCTAAGAAGCTAAAAATAACAAATGATCTCCGATGGTTCGCAGCTGTTGCTGCGTCTGTTGTCTTATTTCTACGTTGCTTCCAAAATAAAAAATCCATGAAAAAAATTTTTTTAGTAAAAAAGAGTAAAAGAGCAGAAACCTTTATCATGTGGGTGAGATTCATCCGGCTGAACCATTTCACCTACTAGGCAACGCCTGAAAACAATTTCCCAATTTTTATACTTCTTCTTTTACTCGTTAGTCGATTCAACAATGTTTTGAGCATGTCCAAATGCTTGCAGACTGGCTGGATTTCCTCCCCGAGCAGGAGAATTTTTATACTTCTTTTACCAGTTAGTTAAGTCAACAATATTTTGAGTGTGTCCAAATGTCGAGATCCGTGCGTTTTCAAGGCTGAGATGAGCATCGTCGATTAAATCAAGAAAGGGGTGCTGAGTCAGTTCGGACGCGCAGAGCTGGCGAAAGAACGGACAAAAAGATTCACCGTGCGAATGTTGATGGATGCAGAAAACGAGATGGTATTGCCGATCCCAACAAATACTCGAAGATGGACATGTCGACAGTCGGAATAATCAACGTCCTTGCATGAAATGTATGAATGTGGAAGAAGCGAGGTAGGTAGGTAGCATTCTATCCTCTGCGTGATGGTTTATTTAAAATACTCGCTAATATAATGGTAACTAATCGCCAAATTAAAAACTAAAATGTCTAAACATGTTTTAATTAAATAACGTTTAATTTTGTTATTGTTCATGAGCAAATAAAAATATTTTATTTTGTAAATTTGTTTTACTGAACCAAAAGCAACCGAATGGAGATTCAGTCCGCGTCCGGGCGGGTCTGAACGCTGGACAAATGCGGAAAGTCCCTATCGTAGGGTAGTGGCTGGCGCATTCGTCAGTCGTTCCCGGCTCGGATTCCTGGCAGGGTCGACTCGAAATATTTGTCTGTAAGGAGGTTTTATACAGCAAAAACATCCAGCCCGACACCACACAGTATTATCGGAATTTACATACAGTAATGAGGCACTTAAGCGCACCATTTCTTCAAAATGCCGACTCTGCCGTTTGTTTAAAAGGAATGCTAAGTTTACTAAGTGGCCCAATTTTAGCATACGCTCCCATAAACAGTTTCTTGTATTACAGTATTGATAATTTAACGTGGGTAATTTATTATAAATGTTAAATTAATAATTAAGTACATATTTATTTATTTATTTATTATCATTATATACACATACACAAAATTATAATTTATGTAAAGTTGCTTTGACTGTCTAACTAGGGTTATTTACCCCGTTCTAAAACAGTCAAAAAATATAAAAAACAGTAATCAATTTATGGAAACAGTTATAAAGATACAGGACAAAGTGAAAAACAAAGTAAAAAATGGAGTAAAAACATAGTAAAATGTAATAAAAACATAGTAAAATTGTAGTAAAAACATAGTAAAAATGTAGTAAAAACATAGTAAAAATGTAGTAAAAAAAACGTAGCAAAAAAAATAAATTATAAAAAAAAAGTAATAAATGCAGTGAAAACATAGTAAAAAAAAAACCATGAAAATATATAAATATTTTTATTTATATCCCTACAGAGATGAGGTAGAATTTTTTTTTTTTTTCAAATTCAAGATTCAGGATTATGGATTCAGGATTTGAAAAAAAAAAAAAAAATTCTACCTCATCTCTGTAGGGATAAAAATATATACCTTCCCGTCTTGGGAGATAATCTAGATTTGTGTGCAGGTACATGAACCAAAAAATGTCATATATAAATATGTCTATAAAAATATTTTGAAACTCAGTAAAATGCGAAATAAAAACAGAATACATAGTAAGAAACATATTTAAGGTCATAATAAAAAAATTAATGTATGTTGTATAGCAAAAAGCATATTTAAAGAAAGAAAAAAAAAAAAAACAGCATATTAAAAAATAAAGTAAAAGATGTAATAAAAATTTAAAAAATAAATACATATGGACGTATATATGCAGAGAAGATCCAACTCACTTTGGATCTCTTTCGAATTTATTGTAAAAGTCGATAGAGAATATCTCTATTTTAAATGGACAGAAAACATAGAATACATAACACAAAAAATTTGAAAACTTTTCCATATTTTCAAGTCGATACATAATATCTTATCCCTAATTAAACTCAAACAATTATATTTTATTTTATGTAACTCAATTATAACTTATGGCATAATAGGATGGGGAGGCACTAATAAGTCGATATTAGAACCTCTCGAATCTGCTCAAAAATCAATCATTAAAATTATTTTTAAAAAGCCCCTTAGCGTCATGTTATTTGAGGAATAGATATAAGGCAATTATATATGTTGAGAATAATAATATTTGCGAAAGTAAATTATTTTATCAAATCCCAAAAGGAACACTCCCACACTACCAGTTTCATTATCAAAAGTTGAGTAACGGAAAAAACTTTCATATTTTTTTTATTCGTAACAATATTTAATGTGATAAGATATATAATCATATTGTAACACCTCGGGTGACACGACGCGTTCACCAACAGAACGAGTGCTCTAGATGTTCAAACATAAAATAAAAACCTCGGATATTATGCATAAAAAATAATACAGAACATAAAGGGACACCGATAAATTCAAGGTTTAGTAAAATTTCCATTTTTACTCATTTCTCTGGATACTGAACATGAGAATCATTTCTTGCCATTATGAGTTAACGTGTGTCTTTTCAAATAACTTTTTTGAGAACATTTAAATTGGCACTCTGAGCATGAGAATGGCTTCACACCGGTGTGAGTAACGCTGTGCCGTTTTAAATCACTTTTGTGAGAAAATTTGAATTGACACTCTGAACACAAGAACAGTTTTTTACCGGTATGAGTTGACAAGTGTCTTTTCAAATAACTTTTTTGAGAACATTTAAATTGGCACTCTGAGCATGAGAATGGCTTCACACCGTGTGAGTAACGCTGTGCCGTTTTAAATCATTTTTGTGAGAAAATTTGAATTGACACTCTGGGCACAAGAACGGTTTTTTACCGGTATGAGTTGACAAGTGTCTTTTCAAATGACTTTTTAGAGAAAATTTAAATTGGCACTCTGAGCACGAGAATGGTTTCTCACAAGAATGAATTAACATGTGGGTTTTCAAATAACCTTTTCGTGAACATTTAAATTGGCACTCTAAACATGAGAATGGTTTCTCACCGGTGTGAGTAAACATGTGTCGTTTTAAATCACTTTTCTGAGAAAATTTTAATTGACACTCTGAGCACGAGAATGGTATCTTACCAGAATGAATTAACATGTGGGTTTTAAAATAACCTTTTCGTGAACATTTAAATTGGCACTCTAAACATGAGAATGGTTTCTCACCGGTGTGAGTAAACATGTGTCGTTTTAAATCACTTTTCTGAGAAAATTTTAATTGACACTCTGAGCACGAGAATGGTTTCTCACCGGTGTGAGTAAACATGTGTCGTTTTAAATCACTTTTCTGAGAAAATTTTAATTGACACTCTGAGCACGAGAATGGTTTCTCACCGGTGTGAGTAAACATGTGTCGTTTTAAATCACTTTTATGAGAAAATTTTAACTGACACTCTGCGCACGAGAATGGTATCTTACCAGTATGAGTAAGCATGTGTGTTTTCAAATGACTTTTTAGAGAAAATTTAAATTGGCACTCTGAGCACGAGAATGGTTTCTCACCAGAATGAGTTAACATGTGGGTTTTCAAATAACTTTTTCGTGAACATTTAAATTGACACTCTAAACATGAGAATGGTTTCTCACCGGTGTGAGTAAACATGTGCAACATCAAAGTACCCTTCTTTGAACATTTATATTGACACTCTGAACATGCGAAACACTTCTGTCTCTTTTGTAAACCTGAAACAAAATCAATAATAATATATGAAACCTCATTACGTATTATAATTAAGGGAAATAAATGATGAGAATGATAATATATTTATAAATTAATAGAAAATAAAATAGCAGCTGGCGACAAAACGTTTAAAAAATATTCATAAGTCTGTTAAGGGTAAATTATTAAAATGCAAATACTGATTTTAATGTTAACTAAATTTAGAAATGGTTCAGACGGACAAATCGCGCATCGCAGGGTTTCTGCTCTTTTACTTCGAAAGGGCAAGAGATGGAAGAGTTGAGAAAATGAGGATGATTAAACTTGATATAGGCAAAATGATGAATGTGACACGGTGTGTAAAGTGGCGACTCAAACCAGCCAATGACAGTTCATAAGTCCTGTAAATGCCTAGACTTCTATATTGCCTTCTCAAAAATGTTTCCCTCTCCGTTGCAACAAATTTAGATCTGAATAACACCCTAGGAAAGAAATTCAGCCCGTCTACAAACATTTGCACACACTCAACATCGTTGATCAAAGTCAACAAATTAAAATTATTTGATTAACAAAAAAGATTCAATTTTACACACTTCAGTTCATTCACATATTTTAAGACCGCACTACTTCCAAGCAAAATAATATTTTAAGATATTTAATGTAATTCTAAATTTAAGATTTTTCTATTCACTCATATCAAACACACACTCACCCTGTTCATAAACCCACCCTCACACCCATATACACTCACACACATATTCATATACCTACCAAAACCACACTCCACTCACTTACCCACGCATCCTCACACAAAAACTCGCACACATGCACTTCTACATAACCCTTTTAATACCCTGTCATCACTCAAATTTTTTTGCCTCCTCTTTCACAGTAGTAGCCGCTCGATTGTGGAATAATCTACCCACTAATTTTAGAGACGCCCATTCTTTATTTACATTTAAGTCAAGATTGAAATGTCACTATTAAAATATTTAAATTGTTCCTTTATCCTTCTTCTTTCCTTCCCATCCCCTCTTCTCTCTTTATAGTAAAGTGATATTTTTTTTTTATATATATTTATTTGTGTTAATCTTTGCTTTTAATTTTTGTATAAAATTGTAAGATTCAATATGTCCATGTATTTATAATTTTCTCAAAGTGAACGGTTTGGGTAGGTAGGAAGAAATTGCCTTAAGGCAATATGCCCGCCCTTGTATGTATATTTATTGTATATGTATATAAAGTGTCAAATAAAATAAAATACATGTATTAATATCTAACTGAACTGAATTTTTATGTGGAAAAATGATTTGGCTTTATTTCATGTTTTTCTTATGTTTATTTTTAAATATTTATTTATTTAACTTTTTGTACATAATGTTATTTGTACATTGGCGGGCTTATTGCCAAATGGCAATTTCTTCCAACCAACCGATAAAATAAAAGTTTTATTTTTATAATTCAAGCTACAGAACATATTCAATAGAAAAAAGAAAAAAGATTAAATAGTGAAAAATATATAAAAATAGAAATAAACGTATTTGTATAAATTACCTTAAATCAAAAACTATTACTCAATGGGAAAAAGGAAAAAAGCGGAAAGAGGAAAAAGGAAAGGAGGAGAGATTAAGGAAGAGAAAGGAGATGTTTCTTCAGACGTGATTTAAACAGAGATAATGCAGTAACATCTTTAATGGTGGATGGGAGATGATTCCACAGTCGAGCCGCATGGACACTATATGAGTTAGAGAAGAAAGAGGAATTGTGTATGGGTATTAAGAGAGTGCCTTGAGAATGAGAATGTTTATACTGTGTATATTTTTTTTATTGCTGTTTTTCTGAATGAACAAAAGTTAAATAAAAAAAAAAACAATAACTCTGCTGTCACCTTAGTTTCACGTGAAAAATTACGTAATAAGTCATAAAAAAGTAAGTATTACTTACTTGAGGCAGTATTATTGTCACGAAAAGAATCCAAACATTCCTTTTTGATGTCAGGATAATCAACATCAATCTCCGTGAAGATAAATATATCACTGGTTATCTTAGGCTCGTCAGCGCTGGTCCCCGGTTCAGCCTTCACGGTAGCAACACCTGTCTCCTCGCTTTTGTAGAGACGTGGCCCTTCTCCAGTATGGAGAATATCTCCTTTTACATCAACAGCCTCCGGTTCAGCCTTCACGGTAGTAACACCTAGTTCCACGCTCCTGTAGCGACGTGGCGCCCCTTCCCGAGTATGGAAAATACCTCTTTTTACATCGACAGTCTCCGGTTCAGCCTTAATATTCACTAGAGCAATATCCATATTTTTTCAAGAATAGATACTACGTTAATCTTAGGTTATTCCGAAGAATCTGGAAATCATACAAATTAACAATATTTTGAGTTTGTCCAAATTTTTGTAGACAAGGACTGGATTCGACTCTCTAGGGAGCTGTTTATATTAACATATTACAACAGAGATGAAGAACATTTAAGAGAAGGTAATATAGAAGTCTAGGCATCTACAGGGCTTATGACTTGTCAATGATGTATATTACCTACAATGATGTATATTACCTATATTACCTTCTCTTAAATGTTCTTCATCTCTGTTGTAATATGTTAATATAAACAGCTCCCCAGGGAGTTGAATCCAGTCCTTGTCTACAAAAATTTGGACAAACTCAAAATATTGTTGATAAATTACCTGGTCCATGAAGAAGTATAGAAATTGAAAAAATAATATTTTCAGGCGTTGCCTAGTCTAGTATGTAGGTGAAATAATTCAATTAGATGAATCTCACCCGCATAAATAAAGGTTTCAGCTCTTTAACTTCACAAACATCAACAGATGAAAGAATTGAAGGAATATAGATGTTCAAATATAGGCAGAATGGTGAATGTTAAACGGTGTGTAAAGTGGCCACTTAAACCAGCCATTGACAGGTCATAAGCCCTGTAGATGCCTAGACTTCTATATTACCTTCTCTTAAATGTTTTTCATCTCTGTTGTAATATGTTAATAATACAAATTATTTATACTTTTAAACAAAGAATTAAGAATACTCCAGAAGGATCGTAGAATCATATTTGAATGCATCGAACTGTGTCCAATAATTCCCCCACTATGGCCTACTTTCGCCGCGCGCATTCGTGATGTCGCAGCGTAGGAAAAAAATATGCTTGTTATAAACTTGATGGGAAAAAAATACTCATAACACAAATGTAAGGTTAAAAAAGCAATTCATTAATTTCTCTAAAACTTTATCGTGCACGCGTAAACATTGATTGACACAACAGAGTAGATAAGTAAAGGGTTATTTAATAAAAGTAATTTAATTTATGAATTTTGAACTTAAAATATAAAAAAAAAAATATTTTACATGAAACGGATATTTTTTCATCATGTAAAATAATATTTGATGTTTTAAAGATAATGTCGTTCAAATGTCCCCCACGGCGTTGTTTGATCCGAAGTCTAATTTTAATTAGTTCTTGCATTAGGTGAGCTAAGTAGGGCAAACAAATTTACTACCCTGGCAACACTAACGAAATGTTCATTTTGTTTCCTCGACAATCTGACAGATGGAAAAATAATTCAATTTTTAAGTAGGGCATTTGCTACTTAGACATTCGTTTGCTAATTACACATGAAATGTAATTGCATCCTGTTTCTTTAAGATCCTAGCAGTATTTCTACACTTTAAAAGGACATAGTTGAATCAGGAGTTGCGTACTGAGCGACTTCTACAAAGAAACTAATGGGTCAAAATGTAAAACGACTAATTTATTAGTAGTTGAGTCGCCTTCTGTTTGATGTGCGTATGCGGTTTCTGGACTATTCTTAATTCTATGTTTTTCAAATTCCAAATTCCAAAAGCAAGAATCAAAGTTACATTATGTTTTAAAATAATAAAGCTCTTGGCTTTGGAGACAGACTTACACACCTTTGTATTATTAATACGAGCATTTCATTCAGATGAAATTGTTTAGTCATAGAATTAAGTATTCTTAAGTATTCTGGACTATTGTCCAGAAGGAGCGTGGAATCATATTTGAATATTTCGGACTGTGTCCAAAAAACCCCCCCACTTTCGCCGCGCGCATGCGTGAAGTCACAGCGTAATGTTGCCAGATCGTCACACTGAAATTGTTACTTACTCTTTGCAGTTATTTTTATGTAAAAACATCGTTTAATCTTCCAATAATATTGTAATTGATGTATTTATCTCCACGAGATATGGACGCCTACTTCCTTGTGTTTGACAGAAGAACCTTAGACAAAAAATTAAAAAGACAATCCATAAACAACCATAGAAATGGTGGTTGGAGGTTAGTAATTATTGTTGCCTTGCAAATACCTCATTTTGTTGATTACAGTTTCCTACAAACTCAGTGCGTAATTATCCTAGCCGGATCGAAGAAGGGGACTCAAATCCCCCATAAATTACATTTAATTTAATAACTTGAGTATTTGCAGAGCAAATTATTTCATATTTTCTGTTATCTTTAAAAGTATATTTTTTATTTTTAAGTCCGTGCATGCGCAAATAGAGACCTTTAATTTTGAGATTATAATGAGCATTGGTTTTTAATGTTCCTGATAATTACCTAAGACAGCGTCAGTATAGATTGTTTTATATTCCGATATACAGGAGCACCCTGCCGTTGGAAGGGCTATCGCTACGATGAATAACATCGCCCTGGATGTTGATCTGTTCCATGTATCCGAAGGGGTTTTTTGGAGCAGGATTCTTTTAGTATTTTGACGAGTCTCGTTATGTATTTTTTTTCTTTTTATAATATGTACGTATTCAATTTTAGTTTTTTGTGTATGTATTATTTAAAATAAATTAATCGAATTGAATTGAAAAATTGAATCTGTGGAACCAATTCTAACAAACACATCTAGGTTCATTCTCTACGTATTGTGACGGTTTTATATCAAATTGATCACTTCAGTCTGTTGACACGATGGCATTGCAATATAAAAGTATGATATACCTATAACATTTTTATGCTAAAATTATGCCATAAAATTGCTTTATAAATTATTTCACAGCACGTAATTTGAATTTCTGTGTTAGTAGTACACATAATTTTCACCTATGTATGTACCTAGTTCCAAATGACTGCTCCCCTCATCGAAAACTCCACCGCACGCTCCCGCTGACTGTTACAAGACATATAAAAATTGTAAAATTGTTTTCAGGCGTTGCCTAGTAGGTAAATCGGTTCAGCGAGTTCAGGTTTTACTTCATAAAAGTCAACAGTAAGAATAGTTAAGGAAATGTGGATGTTTTAACATAGGCAGATTGGTGAATGTTACACAGTGTGTAGAGTGGCCACTTAAACCAGCTAATGACAGCTCATAAGCCCTGTAAATGCCTAGACTTACATATTTATTTATTATTATTATTTTAACTAACGGTTGTAGCCAATTTGTACAAAATTAAAGCTATAAACAAGGTATAATATAAAGAAAACAAAGTCAATTGTTACGGTTAAACTTAGTAAAAGTAATGTATAGTAAAAAAAATGATAAACGATAAACGATACAAAAAAAGTAAAAGAGAGACGTATAGAAGAAAAGAAGTAAAAAAGGTATGCATTTTCGGTTTATATATTTAGGTTTAAGATATGCATTTAAGGTTAGGTAAATCTTACATAGGCACACATTGTCAGGCACAAAAATTCAGCAAAAATAAAAATACATTTATTTGAGTATATTATACAAACAGACTGAATCTCCGGTTCATCGGTTATTGTTGCAAAGCCAGTAGCACTTATTTCCTATGCACAACCGAATGAGCATGAACCCATCTAGGTAGCAAGTATGACTACTTGTATATATAATGTTTCGGGGGTCTCAAACTAATTATTTTATTTATTATATCTTAATATTAAAGTAAATACATATTAAAAATTAAATAAAAATGTTGCATAAAAAAACTAAAAACAAACATACGCACATACATTCAAACATATGCAAGTATATACGCATGTATTGCCTTCTCTAAAAAGGTTCTTCATCTCTGTTGCAACAAACCAATTTAAGGCATTTTATATTGGCAGGTGGTAGAGATAATAAAAAACAACGTATATAAATTATTTATTTTTTGATTTTAATTTTGGTGGCCATTTTCAACGAGTTGTAAATAACTCACTATTGGAAATGTCGACGCAGGCGGCAAACTTCTATCACGACGTAATACAAAAGCTTGTTGTTCGATATGACAAATGTAATAAACATTTGTGTTAATTATGCGGAAAAGTAAATAAAACTGCGGTCTTTCACGTTAAAATAAAATTGTTACAAAAAGCTTGTTTTATTTTTTATATCAAAACGGAACATACATAAAAACACGCCTCGTACAAATCATATTTGAAGGATTCAAAACTGCAATGCTAGCATGCAAATGGTTTCTAGACGGAATGAGTAGGTATTGAAGAGCCCTTTTGAAATGGGTCATGTTCTATGTGAAGGTATTGAGATTTTATCGTCAATGGACGGGCCCAATAAGGATTTTAAAAACGGCATAAAGCAAAGGGGTTTCCTTTAGCCAGGAAGTACACCCCAGAGATGAGAAAATTTGGTACTACCTTGGATTTTTATTCGCCTAGAGCGTAGAACTATGAGGGAAACATTTAACACGGTATAAACAAGTTAATTGTAATCCCGGCTTCACTAAGAGTCATTTGATGCCCTCAAACGTAAAGTTTAGCACAGCGATCGTCCAATTGTTTGCTCACTTGTAATGGATGAAATGAGCATCACATTGTTTTGATATATTACTTTCTCGCATGTTAAACCAGTCCCCGCTGGAGATTTACACTGTTCACTTAAAAACACTTAATGTTTATTTATAATTCAATTAATAATCGGATCGACTGCCGATGTGCTAGCTGAAATCAATTTTGATATTGCCCTTCGTCGAACTAGACATACAACGTTACTGAGCAATGACAAACTCAACGCCAGAGCAGCTCAGAATTCTCTATTATGAAGAGCGATTAGTCATTTTGCCAAATTGGAGAAGATGTGCGATCTTGATTTATTTAACGACTCAGCTCTCCGCTACAAACGGAAGCTAAGTCTCATTTACAATAATAATATTTAGGTTTTTTTAAACAATATTTAGCCTCGATTAACAACATTAGCCTCAATCAATAATTAATCATATTTAGCCTATTTTTAAAAGAATATATAAAACAAACGCCATATTTTACACAAGTAGAATCATGCGTTAAACATACTCTTGTCACAATTTGTTGTCCTGTCAGAAATTGTATGATATATTTTGTAGTGTACGTAATTGGTGCTGTGTTAGGTTTATGTTTTTTGTAATAACACTAATTATACTGATATAGCACTGTGTGCACAAGAATAAATTTAAATTAAATAAAATAATAAGGGCAGTTACTTCTAAATATTAAGATGTCAGGCTTCACTTTCTGGCGAAATCAGATGTACAACCTGCCGTTAGATTGGTTTATTTATTGGAAAAATTGGTTATCTTTTGAAATCAATAAATTTACTTTATTGCATATGTTACGGAAAATGTCAGCTTTCAAAAAGAACGAGGAGTGCGGCTAGGAATAGCAGGCGCCACATTCAACAGTATGAAGGCTGTCTGGAGATCGGATATTTACTCAGTAAAAACTAAATACCGCCTATATACCTGCATAGCACCTGTTCTTCTCTACGGATGCGAATCGTGGCACCTCACTAGGGCCCAAAGCAGAAGAACTCTGAGTTTTGAGAATAGGTGTCTCAGAAGAATATTGGTTGTGCGGTGGTTTGACTTTGTGAGGAATGAAGTAATAAGAGAACGCACACAGCAAAATCCGGTGACAACTGTCATCAAGCGAAGGCGATACGGAGGATACGGATACATGCCTTCTGAGAGCCTTAACCACGCTTGCCTACTTTACAAGGTGTCAGGTTCTCGACGTCCTGGACTGCTGTCCACTGCTGACTGTTCGTCGGCAGTTCATGTCAGAATTACGGGACGCGAATCTGACTTGGGAGGATGCACGGGAGCTGGCAGCCGACAGAGATGCTTGGAGGACCTTTGTGGACACCATATGCTCCAACTAGGGAGAAGACATGGAATAATAATAATAATATTGCATTTTTACGTTTTATTATTGGTTGCGAATTGTGTGGGTGTGCAAATGTCAATTATTGTCACAATTTCTACATCCTTTGTACCCACAACAACTGTTCACTTCCCATCTTCAGTATCCTTTGATCATCCGCCACACAAAGACCCCGCGTAGTGAATCGCGCGTTTATTTCGTTAAACGTGTGCCGCATCAAACTCATTGTTTCCTCCAACCACCAGTGTTTAGTAGAGGTGTGTAGTTCGCGAACGACCCTGTCATACTGACAAGGTCAGAAACATTGAACTAGAGACATGTTTCTTTCATCTCGGTCAGTTCGTTCGCGAACTAAATGGCTCTTCGTGTCATTTGGCTCTTCATGTCATTTGGATCTTTCATACCTTCGTGTCTTATAGATCTCTTTTTATGGATTTCGTTCATTCATTGAACGAGATTGTGTCCTTATCTCTGTGGTTAGTAGGTAGATTAGATACCTACATATACACTCTGTATCTATAGTAGGTACCTAAATGTATATACTGGCTGCTTGTTCTTTGTTCCTTTATCGTGCCGCGCGCCGCACTTGAAATTTGATTAACACTTATTATGAAATGTCGCGATAAAAATGCTATTTTATGAATTTTTATTTACGTTGAGATGAAAACATTGGGTATTCGTATTTCATTAATGCCCTCTAATGTGAACAAGAGGTTAGTTTGTTCACTCGAGTTTATGAGATTATATATTTTTCTGTTCAGTATAAATAATTACAGAAACAATTTTATTTATTTATTAATTCATTATGAAAAATCATATTCACTAACCTAATAATGGCTTTTTAGGCTGTGCCCGTGTTAAACCATAATAATTAACATTAAAAAATATAAAGTAACTTAAAATAAATAGTGATTAAAATATATCAATTTCAGAATAACAGACCAATCGGACGATATAACATTAAAAAATAATTACAAATGTAAAAAATAACAACCTAATTGTGGAATAACTTATTAGGTCAGTTATCTATTTTGTGCTAGAGGCCGATTAATGTTTTTTTTAAAATATATTTGGGTATATTTTTTTTCTAATAAAACAAATAAAACAACTTTGTTTTTAACAACTAATTTTTATTTTTCACCGACCGGTTTCAAAGCAAACAAGCTTCTTCGTCAAGGTTTACGTAACTAATGAATTGATTCCTTTTTATTTTATTTCTATCATGTTCACTAAATACAATAAAGCAAATGTTTTTTTTCTTACACGGGTGGTAATTTGATATCATTATTTTCGAAGTAAGCCAAGAGAGGACTCAAAGAAATATTGTTTATTTGGTTTTTAATTATTGTTTTCTTATTATGAATGTTATTTATTTTATTATAATGAATAACACAAAGTTAATGCTTCAAATATATTTTTTTTCATTTGCCTTAGTTTATTTTATAATATATATTATAACTGCACACGTTATAAACATAAAAATCTTTATTTTTTTATGTAAACCCGATGTAAAATGTAAAGGGATTTTAAAAATTAATTGTTTTTACTTTTGTAAATAAAAAATAAATAAACCTAGCTTGAAATATAACTTTCTATAATAAATAAAATAACTTATCTGTTTTCTACTGGTTTGTGGTATTATAATATCTAAAGAACAATATTATTAAATCTATAAAGAAAATCATGCTGACAAACCAGCCAAAGGCTTAGAATGATTTGTTTTATTCACCGCCCGTACGCATTTGGCTCGAGCGAACGAAAGAACGAAACGAACTAGAGACATGAAAGACACGAAAGATATGGAGACACAAATGACACGATGAAGCGAAAGATGCGGAGATATGATGACGTAAATGAGCCGAATGAGCAAAAGACACATTCGTTCAATTGAACTACTTAAATGATTCGGTCACTTTGGTGATGCAGATCAAGTGATACGTATCCTCTCGGTGACAGGAACTTACCCACGTTTAGTGTTTAGCATCAGATTGGTGTTTGCCCTAGTGCTGGTGCCGCTCGCAAGTGACCGTCGGACTCAAGCAACTCCATCAAGAACGAACCAGGTTAGTGGTTTCCATTCCTGATTCATTTAATTTGCTGGGGTTGTGACTGATTGACACTGCATACCGCATAGAAGGATATTAATTCATTTATATTCAAATTAAAATACAGTCCACTACGCTAAATAATATCGTAGAAGCCCTAAGGCTTCGTCCCCCGTTATTTCTCACCCCGCGTCCGCGTGGGAATTCGTTTAATTAATTTATTTACATAACAATGTCATTTATAATGTTTATTATTGCTTCCTTTTATTTATTAAACATGTTGTTCCGGACGCGTAAATAGGGTAATGAGAAAAATGTAATAACTAGATAGAATCCCCGGTAAATGTACAGAACTGAGTGCTGGGCTCTCAATAAAGATAAAATGGTCACTTTCGAGCCTGGCCTCAGTATTACCGGGGCAAAATAGCTACGGAAATGAATAAATAATATGTAATGTAAATAAAATGTATTGTATGTAAATGTCATGTTGCGCGCGTCGCGGCTGCCGACAAAATGGCCCGTACGGGCATTGAGCGCCCGTATTTACGCCACCTGCGGCCGGCGGCATGTAGCGAGTGGCGGGGGAGAACTACCCCCACCACTCCCAGGCAGCCGGCGCGGGTGGGATGGCTGACTCACGGGGCCCGACGCGCACCGCTTTAAATTGTTTCTAACCAATAAATCAGTTGAGTTCCTAACTCTGAACAGTTCACACGTGTTTTATTCCGTTCTCCTTCCTGTTCGCCCTCCTGCACTTCGCTCTTCGCTCCGCTCTGCCTGCTGACTGCCTTCGCCTCTCTGCACCACTTGGACCGGGTGGAAAGTCCTTTTCAGGGCTATTGAGGTTGACTTGCGGTCGGCGCAGCTGTGCTCCTACCTTCCGACTTTGTCTTTGACTCTGTCTGGGAGGGCGGCTTCCCACTTACGCCGGGAAGCTTGACTGCAGCAGACGCGGGTGACGAACCGGCGAATTAATCGTGGTAACGCGTACGTTACACATGTTTTTAGTAAACTTGTTAGTTGAAGTTGATGTATACTTCATTAGTGAGAAGCCAGTTAGAGTATAACTCTACAATATGGTCTCCTTACTACAACCGTCACCAAAATTATCTTGAAAGAGTCCAAAAAAAATTCTTACGGTATATAAATTTTAAACCTAGAATCAGTCATGAATTTTTAAATTACGATTTTTTAGTAAAAAAATTAAATTTGTTAAAACTTAGCGATGGAAAAAAAATTTATAGACATTTAAAATTTATTCAAAATTGTAAATTCAAAATGGGATTGCCCTGAACTATTATCTCTCATCAACTTCAGGGTGCCTGGAAGAATGACTAGACAGGTGCCACCGTTTTGTAGCAACAATTCACGGACAGTGCATACTTGTAATGCCGTATTAAACAGACTTCATGAACTCAGAAATAGTTATTCCCACGTATCTGATATATTTAGTGTAGGGTTTTGTTCCTATAGAACAAACCTTTTGAACTTTTTCAAAGATGGTGAA
Source organism: Micrasema longulum (assembly GCF_059751315.1). NCBI lineage: Eukaryota > Metazoa > Arthropoda > Insecta > Trichoptera > Brachycentridae > Micrasema > Micrasema longulum. Next base: position 55,991 of record NW_028280027.1, on the reverse strand, counting down.
TGGTAATTATATTTATTTATTCATGCATTTCATAATACATACAGTTTTTTGTTCACTTTGCCCAGCTGTATGAAAACAGTACTTATGATTTTCTTGTTGTATTACTGTAGAATGTTTTATTATTTAAACCTTCTACTGAATATGCTGTTCAGGTTAATTTTAAAAATATAAATCTTGTATAATTATCAGGTTTAATTTTGTTATATAAATCTTGGGTATGAGGAAATTTATGTTTTTAAAAAATATATATATAAATATTAAGCCGAATATGTTTGTATTATAAATGTTTGTTAAAGGCAGATTTGCCGTTTATTTTAATAAAATAAAATTTAAAAAAAACGTTTTTATAGTACTCCCTACGAATCTCTGTAAAAATTCGGAGAGTCGTGCATTTGTGACAATCCTGTTTTATAAGCATCTGAAAACGAAAGACGTCTTCACTAAAAATACATAATTTTTCAAAAATTCTTACAAACTTTGGAATAGAATGGACTCTAAGGTAAGAACTTTCTCACCAATGTAATTTAATGAATGACGAATTAAATACTTTTTCTGAAAAATGTATTTCTACAATCCTAAGATAATGCCTTCTTGCCGATATGAGTTAACATATGTGAATTCAAAGCACATTTATGAGAAAATTTAAATTGGCATTCCGAGCATGAGAATGGTTTCTCACCTGTATGAGTCAACATATGAGATTTTAAATTACCTTTCTGAGAAAATTTAAGTTGGCAATCTGGGCATGTAAACGGTTTTTCACCGGTATGAGTTAGCATGTGTGTATTCAAAGCACTTTTATGAGAACATTTAAATTGGCACTCCGAGCATGAGAATGGTTTCTCACCGGTATGCGTCAGCATGTGAGATTTTAAATTACCTTTCTGAGAACATTTAAATTGGCACTCTGAGCATGAGAATGGTTTGTCACCGGTATGAGTATTAATGTGTCTTTTCAAAGAATCTATACGCGAACATTTAAATTCGCATTCTGAACATGATAATGGTTTCTTACTGTCATGGGTTATCAAGTGTGATTTCAAATGACTTTTCTGAGAACATTTAAATTGGCACTCGGAGCATGAGAATGGTTTGTCACCGGTATGAGTAATGATGTGTCTTTTCAAACTACGCATATAAGAACATTTATATTGACACTCTGAGCATGAGAACAACTTCTCACGAGTATGAGATAAAATGTGTGATTTTAAATTACTTTTTATAGTACATTTAAATTGGCACTCTGAGCACGAGAATGGTTTCTCACCAGTGTGAGTAAACGTGTGCGCTATCAAACTACTCTTCCTCAGACATTTATATTGACACACTGAACAGGTCAAATATTTTTGGCTTGCTTGTAAATCTGAAACAAAAACAAAGAAAAATGGGTTAAACTTATTACGAAAAAACTAACGAAAAGCGAAAAGGAATAAAAACTTCAAAAATGAACGGAGTGAAGTTAGTAAAATGAAATATTTGGGTGTAATGATGGATTATAAACATACATTTTATCAAAATACTAAGGTGGTAACGAAAAAGATTGCAAAAAAGTCAATTTTGAGAAGAATTAGATGGTTTGTTGATTAGGATTCAAGCAAAATAGCTTAAAGCACAATTATTGAACTACACATTAACTACTGTCATCATCATCATCATTCCATGTCCGCTCCCTAGTTGGAGCATATGGTATCCACAAAGAGCCTCTATGCATCTCTGTCGGCTGCCAACTCCTTTGCGTTCGCCCAAGTCAGGTTCTCGTCCCGAAGTTCTGACATATACCGCCGACGAAGTGTCAGCGGTGGACGTCCAGGACGTCGAGACCCGATGCTTTGTAAAGTAGGTATAGGATTCATGGTCCATATACGATGACACACGTGCTAAAACGTTTCACCTTGTATGATGACGGAAGCAATGTCATCATTTTCTATAGAATACAATACAGCAACTCTAACATTATTGCACATTAAATCGGGGGCATTGTTCTGCAGTACATTTACACCGTCTCTGCCATGAAGAAATTAACTGCAAAGGAATGTGGTCAATAAAGAGACCACAGGAAGCAACGCCAGTCAGTTCGCCCAACAAGTTCAGTTCAGTCAGTCAGTCAGTCCAGTTAACTCAGCTCCAGCATGTAGTTTGTCAAGTGCAGTCTCTTCAACACATCTCTCACGGACATTACCATGTCCGTAGTCATATTTACTAAATCTTTTACTTGTAAATAAATGTGAAATAAATATTAATATTTACGGCCAAAGCTGTTTCTTATGTCTACGCTTCGACTGGTGTAGGGACTCCTCAACACACTACCCCCAAGCATCTGTAAAGCAAGCGTGGTTAAGGCTCTCAGGAGGCATGCGCAGTGTACGGCCTGGCCGACCGTATCATCTCCGCTTGATGACACTTAACTACTGTAGCAGAATATTATTTTTAAAAACGAAGAAAATTTAAAAAAAACACATCATATTACAAAACAAGGCTTAAAGAATCATTTTGAAGAAAAAACAGATACACAAGTGTAAATTTGATGTTTAAAGAATTAAAAATACTAAAATATTAGAATCTTTGTGGACACCATATGCTCCAACTAGGGAGTGGACATGGAATAAAAATTAAAAAAATAAAAGTATAACTTACTTGTAACTTCATTGTTACGAGAGGAATCCAGACATTCTCGTTTAATATTAGGATAATCAATGTCGATCTTTGTGAATATAATTTTATCACTGGTTATTCTAGGCTGGTCAGTACTGGTCCCCGGTTCAGCCTTCGCGGTAGCAACACCTGGTTCCTCGCTTACAAAGGGACATGGCGCCCCTTCGTCGCCAGTATGGAGAATATCTCCTTTGACATCAAGAGTCTCCGGTTCAGCCTTCACGGTAGCAACACTAAGCTCTTCGCTCCTGTAGGTTCGTGACGCCCATTCCCCAGTATGGAGAATATCCCCTTTTACGTCGACGGTCTCCGGTTCAGCCTTCACGGTAGTAACACCAGGCGCCTCGCTGCCGCAGGAACGTGACGCCCATCCTCCAGTATGGAGAATATCTCCTTCTACATCGCCAGTTTCCGGTTCAACCTTCACGGTAGCAACACTAAGCTCTTCGCTCCTGTAGGTTCGTGACGCCCATTCCCTAGTATGGAGAATATCTCCTTTTACATCGAAATTCTCCAGTTCGGCCTTCACGGTAGTAACACCTGGCTCCTCGCTCCTGTAGGGATGTAGCGCCCATTCCCCAGTATGGAGAATACCTCCTTTTGCATCGACAGTCTCCGGTTCAGCCTTAATATTCACTGGAGCAATTTCCATATTCATTTCAAGAATAGATACTGCGTTAATCTTTGATTAATCTAAAGGTTCTGGAAATAATACAAATTATTTATATTATTAAAATTACAAATTCCAAAAGCAAGACTCAAAGTTACGTTTTGTTTTAAAATAATTTTCGTTTATTTTCATTTATTTATTCAGATATTTAGAACATTACAGAAAAAAGACCCAATTCATTCTAAATACAATAATAGATCACAAATTACTATTCAAATTATATAACAAAATGTAAAAAGAAAAATTAAAAGTTAGAAAAGGCTTTCATAAGGGAAGGCCCACTGCCGTGAAATATGTCGACATCCGAGGTGATGCGATTAAGTAGCAAGATTGCTCTACCAACCGGCATAACCATTGGCAGGTTGGTTCTGCATCGTGGTGGGTAAAACAATCGATGCTGTCTTTTTCGAAGATAGTTATCACGTGCGAACAGACCTACATCCATCAGAATTTCTGAGTTATGTATGCGACCACCGATCACCTGGAAAAAGTGAACACCCAAATGAACGTCCCTCCTCCTCCATAATGACTGATAGTCTAGCATCCCCAGTAAAAAGTCGGTTGGGAAGAGCCGAGGATAATATCCACACTCTTTTAGGTACAGATAGCGCAGAAATTTTTTCTGCACTCTCTCCACCATCAAAGAGTATCGAGTCTCATGTGGCTACCAAATCATGGAACTAAACTCCAAACGACTTCTTACCAAGGAATTATACAATGTCCTCATAATCTGAGTGTTAGAAAAGATCTTGTCATTTCTTAGAACAAAACCGGGCATTTTAAGGGAGTCATTACATAGATTAACTATTTTTATTTTATTTATTTTTGCACCACAACAGGCCAGGATGCCCAATTACTGTGGTGAATTACATCACAGAACACCCAGGCTTGAGAAAAATCTAATTCAAATTTTTGTGTTCTCACCGGGAATCGAACCCGGAACCTTCCGTGCCTGAGTCAAGCGTCTTGACCACTACACCACGGAGGCCGCCAAAATGAAGATTAAAAGATAACTGAGCATCAAACAACACCCCGAGATCTCTGGACGTTGAAGCCCTTTCGAGCCTCACTCCGTCCATGAGATAACGATAGTATATTGTTTTGGATGCTCTTGTGTATGCCATTACAAAACATTTGGAAACATCAAAGAATAATTTGTTTTGTTTGCTCCATTGAATTATATTTTGATTGTAAAACTGAAGTTTAATACAATCTGAAGAAATCAGTATTTCAGGTCGTAAAAATAAAAATAAATAAAATAAAAAATAAATAAATAAAGCTCTTGTCCTTGGAGACAGACTTACACATATGTATTATTGATACGATTATTCTATTTAGATGAAATTGTTTAGTTAAACATATTATTAATTATTATGAGTTCAAAGTCAGAAAAGAGATGGCGCGAGACTGCTTTTTCAGGATGCGTGGCTTTATTTCCAGTAGAGGCTTTAATTCAGACCTCCGAATGCGCATTGCTCGATGTTACGTCTTCTCAGTACTTTTTTACGGCGTCGAAACGCGGGTCCCGAGAACTGCCTCGAGATGGTCGCCTCACCAAAACAGTAGTCTGTTTGAACTGGAATTATTGTTGCATGTCTGCTATTTATGTTTATATCAATACCGTGTTATCTATAATATAATATTATATTTATTATGCACTATAGTCCTTAAAATAAAGCTAGATTAGAATGACAGCTGTCAAACTAATTTCATTAGTGATGGGAAATTACTGATCACTGATAAAATCGATTTTATCAGTTATTTCATGCAATCATGAAATTCTGTTTCCGAAAATTGAAATAAAAAACGCAAAAACAAGCCTTTTATTGAGTGTTAAACACAATAATTCACCAAAAAATAAGACATTTATAATTTTTTCATGAACAACATCAAATTAATTATTTTTTTATTCGATCAATCTACATTGATCAATTTGTCCCATCTCTAACGTTTTTGCAAAATTATGTAACCTTGTAAGAACGTCGGTAATAATTAGGTTCATTTTAGTTTTAAAGCTGATTTTATATATTAATGTGGATTTGTTTCAAGAATTGTATTAAAAAAATAAATTAACACGCCAGATACAAATGATTTTTCGTGTGTCAATATAAATGACGCCTTTGACGTTACTACAAAGTTATGTCGTCACTTTTTCTGACAACTGTCATTCTAATCATGTTACATTTCAAGGACTATAGTATGTGATATTTTCCGACTGGAGCCACTGGCCTTTTGTGGTTCTTCAAATGAAATACCTAATTGTTTTGTACACACTGGAATTGTAACTTACTTTTTGTAGTGATTTTTATGTAAAAACATCGTTTAATCTTCCGATAATATTGTAATTGGTGTATTTATATCCACGAGATATGGACGCCTACTGATTAGTGTTTGACAGAAGAGCCATGGACAAAAAAATTATAAAGACAATCCATAAACAACCATAGAAATGGTGGTTGGAGGTGAGTAATTATTGTTGCCTGGCAAATACCTCATTTCGTTGATTACAGTTTCCTACAAACTCAGTGCGTAATTATTATTGTTTTGTACACACACATTTGTATAAGTATTTGTTTGATTACTGACGATAGGTTGGACTTGGTAAAATGATAGCATGGAAGATAACTCGGTAAATACCAGACATAAAAAGATTCCTCCCTCTTCACTATAATAATATTAATCATTATAATTTAAAAAAAATACATACTACATTCAAATTTTCGAAGTGAATTTAAGACAACTATGTTATTAGAAGGTATGTTCAATTTTTTTAAGTTTTGCAATATAAATTCTAGCTTCAACAACCTAAACTTCACAAAAGGCACATGATTGCGGATCAATTAGTTATTTTTAATTTACTTAATAATCGAATAGATTGTGCCGATTTTCTGGCTGAAATCAATTTTAATATTATCCTTCGTCGAACTAGACCAGAATTCTCTATTAAGAAGAGCAAAAGACGATCTTGATATATTTAACGACTCAGCTCTCCGCTACAAACGGAAGCTGAGTCTCATTTACAATAATAATAGTTAGCCACTTTTAACAATATTTATCCTCGATTAATAACATTAGCCTCTTTTGATAATATTTAACCTCTTATTGAAAAAAAAAACTGAAATTAAACAAAAACCTGATTCCACACAAATGGAGTCATGCGTTAAACATATTCTTATAACATTTGATTTATTTGACACTTTATAAACATACACAATATAAATACGGGCGGGCATATTGCCTTGAGACAATTTCTTCCTACCTACCCAAACCGTTCAGTTTGAGAAAATTATAAATACATGGACATATTAAATCTTACAATTTTATACAAAAATTAAAAGCAAAGAATAACAAAAATAAAAACATATTTTAAAAAAACACTATACTATGAAGAGAGGAGAGGGGATGGGAAGGAAAGAAGAAGGATAAAGGAAAAATTTAAATATTTAGATAGTGACATTTCAATCTTGACTTAAATGCAAATAAAGAAGGGGCGTCTCTAACATTAGTAGGTGGATTATTCCACAATCGAGCGGCCACTACTGTGAAAGAGGAGGCAAAAAAATTAGAGCGATGACAGGGTATTAAAGGGGTTCTCTCGTTACTAGAACGAAGAGATAGTCAGTGTTGTGAAAGAGGTTGGATGAGTTCTCTCAGATAAACAGGCGAAGTGGGATTTAAAATATTGTGAAGAAGTGATAGAATGTGAAAGTTTTTTCTATGCCTAAAACTGAGCCAGTGTAGTTGCGTGTGATACTCGATTATGTGGTCAAATTTGCGAAGATTAAAGATATAAAGAATACAAATATTCTGCAATTGTTCTACATTTTGTTACATTTTGTACATTTTGTTGTCCTGTCAGAAATTGTATTATTTATTGTGTTGTTTTAGGTTTATGTTTTTGTAATAACACTGTAATTATATCAATAAAGCACTGTGTGCACAACACTAAACTTAAATAAAAATAAACAATGTTTGCAGACAGGCCGAATTTCCTCTCTAAGAAGGTTATTGAAAACTAAATTTGTTACAAAAAATGGGGTAAACATTTTAAGAAGGGAATATGGAAGTCTAGTCATTTACAGAGCTTAAGACACGTTATTGCCTATTTTTATGTTTTTTAAATATTTTTATGTATTTATTAACCCTTACGAATTATTACGTTCATTTTACAAAAATAATATGTAATTTTTTATTCATACTCTGTTGCTGATAATAATATTTTAAAACCTTTTAAAAAGTTTTGCGGAGTCTCTTGTTTAGTTTTATCTGGTAGCTTATTGTATAATTTCGATTGTCCTAGTCTCGTTTTCGAATGTTGTATTTATTTACGGTTTTATGAACTTTTTACATAATTACAATAAAACCCGTGAAAAAATAACATACTATTAAAAAAGAACAAAAATATCGAGAAAAGTATACAATGGTAAACAGTAGTCATATTTTTTTTCGCACTGGGCACAACTCGTGTCGAGGCATTCATTTACATGATTTAATATATAATACTTTTAGTGTTTTTAGTGAAATAATAAAGAAAAATTAAATAAGAAATTATAACATAAATATGCAGCAAATCAACAATAAATACAGGGTTTAAATATAAAAAGTATTGATGTATCATAGCATAAACAGTTAAACATGTAAAACATTTAGTACATTTTTTTAATTTAGAAAAGAAGTGAGAAGTAAAAAGTAATGATTTTAATTTGTGTAAAGATAAATGAAATAAATCAAAGTTTCCATGTTTGTTTACTAACATGTGGAACCGTGGAATAGGTGAGTATTCAGCATAGTTTGAACTATATTGACCACTTATAAATACTAATTCGATGTTTTTTAACAGTTAACCATTTATTTTTTAATTTTAAGTTACAGATGGAAAGAGGAACTATATTTCATGCCCATCCGCTACGGTGGCTGAGCGCTGTGGCCCTCTGAGTAAAATATAAAATGAGTAGGTATATTTGCTTTTGGATAAGTTCAACATCCAATTTAAAAATCGATGCCGAATTGATTCAATATTTTTATTTACAAAATAATATTAAGACATTATTTATTATTATTGTGTGATTACGAGGAGAGTTTTTTTAAATACGTATCGTTTTGACATTCCACTGCGGCAGAATTGCAGTCGGTATCCCGTGCAAGCGCACTGAGTACCTACGTCTGTTGACAAGCCACAGACGCCATTACGGCATCAATCGATCGTGTCTAAATTTGCTTTTGCGTATTTAAAATGCCTCCGCCGATAGAGAATCCCGCCGGAAATACAGGAAGTTAAACGTTTTCTTAGTGCTAAAGGCGTGAAAGCAGTTGACATTCACCGTCAAATTTGGGAGTGCATGGGCAAAACATTAGTGTGATGGAATGATGCGCAAATGGGTCAGAGCTTTCAAAGATGGCCGAACGAATGTTCACGACGAGGAACGGAGTGGGCGACCCTCAGTGATCATTGACGATTTGGTGCAGAAAGTCGACGAAAAGCGAAAAAGAACAGACACTCGACAATTTCTTCGGTAGCCGAGCAGCATTCTCTGCGAAATTGTTACCAAACGCTTAAACTATCGAAAACTGTGCTCACGATGTGTACCAAAAGTTTTGACGAAGGCGGCACACTTCTATCAGGACGGAGTGCAAAAGCTTGTACAGGTAAACGTCGTTTTGCGCCGGTTCGATTTACGCCGATTTACAATTACGCTGGTTGGTGCCGGCGTGGGATTCCCCGGTTCGGCTGACACCAGACGACAGTGGGTGCTGCTATTCTAATTACAGACACACTTTTACACGTTGTTTTATTATATTACCGTGTACGCTAGCAGTCTATTGTGTTTGTGTGAAATTGTTTCCGAGTTAGTTTCGTTTTGTATTTAAGAAAAATTAAAAGATTTAATTATATTTTTAATTTTATTATTTAATAATAATTGAATATTTGTAGGTTTTGCTATGATTATGCAAGAAATGAAGCAGAAATCAAAGCAAATGAAATTCGATGCTTTTTTCAAAAAAGTGTGAGAATTTAATTCAGTACCGATGAACTGGTGAGTTAGTATTTATTTTTAAAAATCATTATTTATATCAAGAGATTATTATTTATTTTGTAAACAAATTTAAATTGTATTTATTACATGCATTCATAATTTCACCCAAAACACTTCAAAAAAGATCGAAGCCTTTGAAATGTGATGCTACAGGAGGATATTAAAAATCTCCCGGGTGGATAGAGTCCGAAACGATGATGTTCTCCGACGGATGGAAAAAGATAAAGAGGTACTGAAGACCATAAAGAAAAGAAAACTTGGGTACTTTGGGCATGTGATGAGAGGCGAAAAATATAAAATTTTACAAGTCATTCTACAGGGAAGGATTGAAGGGAGACGCAGCGCAGGTAGAAGGCGCATCTCTCGGCTTAAGAACTTGCGCGACTGGTTCCATGGCAGCACTCAGTCCTTGTTCAGGGCAGCTGCCAATAAAGTAAGAATCGCAATGATGATTTCCAACCTCCATCGGGGAGAGGAAGCATAAGAACAAGAAGAATAATATATAGGGTATGTATTGAATAAACATGTTCGATTGTTTTTAGAATTTTGACGCGGAACCTTATATCTTCCATTATATTAGTGTTCATTTTACGCTGGTGTCTAAAAGTAAATAAAACTGTGGTCTTTGACGTAAAAATAAAATTGTTCCGAAACGTACGTTTACTTGTTTTTTTTTTAAATATTAAAACGGTACTTGCTTAAAATACACGTCTCGTACTAATCATTTTTGCAGGATTCAAAACTGCAGTGCTAGCATACAAATGGTTTCTAGACGGAATGCGTATTAAAGTGTCTTTTTAAATGAGAATTAGATGAAAACGACCGTGAGCATGTAGAGCATGAAAATGGTTTCTCGCCCGTGTGACAACGCTCGTGCATTGTCAAAGCATATTTATCAGAGCAGGTGAATTTGCATTGTGTGCATGAGATCATTTTAAGATTTTTACGTTTTTTGCCGGTATGTAAAAACATGTGGGATTTTAAATACACAAGCTGTGAAAATGTTTTTCGGCATTCTGAACATGAGAACGGTCTTTCTTTACTGTGGGTTATTAGATGCTTCTTTATATTGCTCTTTCTATCAGAGAAGTAAGAACACTCCGGACAGGAGAAAAATCTTTCGTTACGAACGATCAAATTGTTCGGATTTCCCTGGTTGATAAATTTTTCGTTACGAACGCGCGAATTGGTAGAATTTTCCTTTTTGATGCAAATTAAATCTGGAACGTCGTCTTCCTCTTCCTCTTGATTCTTTTTGATGGAATCTGAAAAAAAAAAAAAAATAATATAAATTGCCAATGAAGAAATTCGTTCTTCTATAGATATCAGAGGCGAACCGTGTATAGAAGCGATTATGCACAGCTTACCATTATATTTGACTATATATAATATTGTTTGATTGTAACTTTATTTACAGAAAAACAAATAATTAATTACCATTTAATAAAATAAATAAAACAACTTTGTTTTTAGCCACTAATTTTTATTTTTCACCGACCGGTTTCAAACAAAGTTCTTTTATTTATTTTATTATAATGAATAACCACAAAGTTAGTGCTTCAAATATAAACTTTAAATTACCATTTATTTTAAATCATTTACACCGTTTGTATTTTTATCCTAATATAAATATAAATTTTAATAAAGCGCGCCCAGCGCCTGCGGTGAGCCAAGAAACTAGCCGATTATTCCAGCTTATTTTTTCATACAAATAAGTATACTATATTTTGAATGTATTAACCCCAGTGCGGGTTTTTTCTCCTAGATTAAACTTGCAGATTACGCAAATTATTTGAAGATTCTTGATTTGGAAAACAATATTTCAAACATTGTTTCTAAAGGACTATTTTTCTTTGAGATGGTACTTTTGACATAAGACCATCATTAGCTTCATGCGTCCTATTGCAGGACGTATAGCGCTCCACACGGCCGTTTTTAGCACTAGTAATTACTAGAACAATGCGGCAAGTTGACATTTCAATTGAATACCTAATATCGACTGAATTCATAGTGGTATTTTATATTAATTTTTTAATGAATTATATATTAAAGTAATAAATAATATATCTTTATAATATAATATATCACGAAGTTTCATCGTTTGAGTTGATTTCATGGATGAGAGTAGTTGTATTACACAGAACCAAAGAAAAATATAAATTTATAGTATATATGACTTACATTATATTATGTACCTCGTATGTAGGAACAAATATATATTATATTTTGTATAGCTTATCTGTAAATAAAATCACCATTCGCCACTGATAGATATAGGCCAGCATTTGATTCAGGCAGAGGAAAACTTGTCGAAATCCGGCGCTACCAAAACACTAGATTCGGAGATCGTGCTTTTGCCGTTACCGGCCCCTCTGCCTGGAACCAATTGCCTTTAAAAGAATCGTCGACAGTTCCAGTCAGTTCGAATCCCAACTAAAATCTTATTTATTTAGTTTATTATACGTTCAATTTTAAATCAGAAAATAAAATATGAAACTTTGGCTTAGTTAGAATGTAAGTTTACGTATACAATTGTAAAGCGCCCTTGAGGTGATTTTTGGCAAAAATAGCGCTATATAAATCAGCCAAATATTACTATTAATAATCTTATTTATGGTCCTTAAAGTATAGCTTGATTAGAATGACAGCTGTCAAAATAATTTCATTAGTGATGGGAAATTACTGATCACTGATCAAATCGATTGTATCAGTTATTTCATACAATCATAATACTCTGTTTCCGAAAATTAATATAAAAAAAGCAAAAACAAGCCTATTATAATAACTGGGGTAGGAGGTCCAACCCACAACAACCTAATACCGCATATGTAGCGTAAAAGCAAACACAATGTTTTGTAGAGCAGAAAATTTTCTATCGAATGACGTATAACTTCTGTCATTTTGGTATCATTTTTAAATTTGGAAAAAACGAACACAGTATTATTATTATTATGGACAACTTATATAGTGCCATTTTCGTAATATAATACCCCAAGGGCGCTTTACAAAGTGATTATATAAAGATATCAATTTTATTTTTTATTTTTAATTTAAAAAAAACAATGTACTTTGTCACCACATGCTGAGGATTTATTCAAATGATTTAGAGAACAAGTGGGTTTTAAGTTTCTTCCGAAACATCACTTCACTCTCACAGTTTCGGACCTCTGCTAGGAGAGCATTCCATGCCGTAGGGCCTGCGACCGCAAATGCGCGTTCGCCGAATTTAGTGCGCTGTTTGCGTAGAGGTATAATAACTTTTCCTTTCGACGTAGATGTAGCTGATCTAAGCGTAAGACGTCTGTCAGCTAGTTCATCTGGAATGCAGAGTTCCCTTAGATATTCCGGAGCAGAGTTGTGCAGTGACTTATACATAAGCCAACAGAGTTTGTATTCCACACTCTGTGGAAAACGTAGCCAGTGTAATTTCCGAAGTAGTGGAGTGATATAACTGAACTTAGAGATTCCAAAAATAAGTCTCGCTGCGGCATTCAATACAGACTGAAGGCGAGTCATTTTATTCATTGGTAGACTTGCGTAGATACCATTACAATAATCGACTCTAGACACTACAAATGCATTTATTAACTGACGGACGTTAAAGCGCAAATGTTAAAACCTGATAAATACACGAATTCTAATAATTCATTTTTGTCCAGAGACGAGGGTAATCGAGCCATGTCTAAAGTTGTATAAACCTTTAAGGCGTATTAAGATATCAATTTGTTAGTATTTGAAATAAATCAAGTAATAGTTACCTTCCAAAGACTTTTCTTCAGTAATGGGAGCTGGCATAGTTTTCTCTCGTTTGATAACAGGGCAGACATAAGATATACCAAACCCAGTATAGGGTTCCCTACATTTAGAATACACTTGACTGAAAAATACTTTAGAACGTGTCAAAACGTTCATGCTGACGGTGGCAACACGTGGCTCCCCGCTCATGTGGGGACTTGACGCCTCTTCCTCACTATGGAGAATATCAACGTTTGCATCGTGAGTGCTCGGATCAGTCTTCACGGTAGCGGCACTCGGCACCACGCTTCTGATAAGCGATGGCACCCCATCGCCAGTATGGAGAATATGACTTTCAACATTGTCAGTCCCCGGTTCGACCTTCAAAGTAGCAAAACCTGACACCTCGCTTCTGAACGGACATAGCGTCCCTTCCCCAGTATAGGGAATATCCACTTCTACATGGTTAGTCCACGGTTCAGCTTTCACAGTAGCAACATCTGGCTCCTGGCTTATGTAGGGACTAGATGCTCCTTCCTCAGTAAGGAGAATATCTCCTTCTACATCGCACATCCTTGGTTCAGCCTTCACGGTGGCAACACCGGGCACCTCGCTTCTGAACGGACAAAGCGTCCCTTCCCCGGTATGGGGAATATCCACTTCTACATGATTAGTCCACGGTTCAGCTTTCACAGTAGCAACATCTGGCTCCTGGCTTATGTAGGGACTAGATGCCCCTTCCTCAGTAAGGAGAATATCTCCGTTTACATCGCACATCCTTGGTTTAGCCTTCACGGTGGCAACACCTGGCACCTCGCTTCTGAACGGACAAAGCGTCCCTTCCCCAGTATGGAGAATATTAACTTCTACATCATTAGTCCACAGTTCAGCTTTCACAGTGGCAACACCCAGTTCAGCCTTCACGCTCTCAGTTGCAGGTTTCATATTTTAAGTTGATTTGAAGTAGGTACTGTATTTTTATGTTTTAAATTTGAATCTAAAACAAACGAAACCTTGTAACTTGTAGCATATTTCGGTGTACAACACAGTATGCGGTATAACCAGAGAATCTTATTTAGTTCTGTTACAATAATAGCCTTTCTCAGTCTTCTTCGTTCGCCACATCTATCAACATTCGCATTGTAAATCTTTTTATCCGTCCTTCCCTTACAGTCTAAACCACCGAAACACAATTTTCTTGATTTTGTCCATAATTTATGTATTTATCAAAATGTACAATACAGCACTACTGCCAATTGCGATGTACATAAATTATATCATTAGGTATCTACAAAAACACGATAAAAAAGAACAATATATTATTAAGGTCCATAAACACAATAGTAAACAAAAACAAATAAGTTACTAATACACATTGTGATATATAGTTAGAGAGGAAGAGTCTAAAACTGGTAATCCCAACATGGAAAAGATCCACCTCTCACGGTCGGCTGTTTAACGGACCAATCATTCTCCCCACAGGCATCATCAACGGTAAGTTCGTCCCGCATTCTGGAAGAATAAATGGTCTGTGTTGCTTAGATCTTAAATAGTTGCTCGGTACATATAACTTTACTCGCTACAAAATGTTGGGATTGTAAATTAACCCGATCAGAAGTTTAACGGCCATCATAAGCGCGGCAACGCTCCTTCTGGTCCGCAAACTTGTGATACCGAGCATACCTAAAAGGAACAATGATGGGTACTGCAATGCGTAGTATCCATACTCTCATGTAGAGGTAACGAAGATAATGCTTATCTCAGCCTCGCAAAATGCACGAATGACATTCGCACCTATCTTGCATAGTTTGACGACACAGAGATCGCATTTCGACAGCATTCAACCTACTTTCATCATATTTTTTTCTAATTGCTAATTCCATGCGTTTGCCAAGGTCGAGTTCAGTGCACTGTTCACCCTATTCTCGGCCCTCACACTTCTTTCTCTGAATTTTCGCTCCTGGCAAACATACTATAAATAAATTAATATTTTATTTACTCACTAATCCCTCGTGTAATTGTGAAGAATAATTGTGTTTTTTGTTTATACAACATCCCGACGACTAACGTCATAGAATCCATTAATGCGAATTACCGCCATAGATATAAGAAATCAGGAGACATGTTACAGAAATCATAGATTTTGGGAAAGACGATTACTTGACCATAATGAATAAAACGTAGATGGGACGGATGAATATTATTTTATTGTATGGTCAATTGAATCGGCATTTACTTCGTAACACTTCATTGTAAATTATTATGAAAATAAAACTTTGTTGTTAATTATTAATATTAATGTATGTAAGTGTGTAACACTAATAAAAAAGTTTTATTTTCATAATAATTTATTATTTTATTGCCTTGGGTGTTTATTGTAGGGCAACTTGTATCATTATCATCATAATTCCATACCCGCTCCTTCCTAATTGGAGTAAATGGTGTCCACGAAGAGCCTCCAGGGATCTATGTCAGCTGCCAGATCTTGTGCGTCATCCCGAGTCAGGTTCACGTCCCGTAATTTCGACATAAACTGACGACGAACAGTCAGCAGTGGATGTCGAGAAACTGATGCCTTGTAAAGTAAGCATTCTTGGTTAAGGGTCTCAGGCACCCGCAGTATTTATTTATTTGGGACATTGCTCATTTATACAATTCATAGAAGATTAATATTACAATAAACGAATAGTTATAAACATTAAAAAGGAAAGCATTGACAAACATAAGGGACATCAAAACAGGATCTGGACTGGACTATGCACTATAGTGCTCGTTTAAATAGTTGTAAACTTAAACTAAAAAGTACTAATCTTGTATTGAGCTTACATTACGACAAAGATGGGTTATTGAAAAATAATTAAGACCATAGATTGTTTTAGGCTCATCGATGGACAGTACTTTATTGATTTTCAACCTATGAGTCGGAATATGGAATTTTACATGTCCCAGTAATGATGGCACATGCATTATACCATTTAGTATGCCGAACATATATGGAGTCAATATTAGTTTTACGTTTTTGTAGACTAGAAATATTTAACATTGACATATGAATAGTTACCTTTTTCTAGTCCAAGCATCCACGCTACTTTTCGAAACAAACGATATGGCCCAGCCAACCGTATCACCTCACCTGTCACCGTAGTTTTCTGCATCCGATCTCTTATCTTAGCATTCCTTACAAATGAGAGAATCACACCTTACAGCAAGATATTTCAAATTATTTATTTTATTTACGTTTACGTACATTACAAAAATATTTCAATGCATACATAACACGAAAAAACTAATACTAAGATTTAAGTATACAAAGAAGAAAATAAAAATATCCGGCAATTATAGAAACGGGATGCTCTCCTCTCTGGACTTTTTTTCACTAATATGAAAAATATCGCTATCCAAATAAATACGTTTGAGTAAAGACATTGCTCTTCTTACTGGCATTACCAACGGCAGGTTAGTTTTGCAAGCAGGAAGATAAAACAGCTTAAGCTGCCTATGTCTAAGATAGTCATGAGGAACATAAAGAAAAACACTTTTCATTACACCTATGTTGATCGTAATACTCGTACCACGGATAAATCGAAAAAAATACATAAGCAAGTATGCATTTCTTCTTTTCTCCAAGCTATTGTAGTCAAGCATTTCCAGTATGAAGTCGGACGGGTACAACCACGGATGCTATCCGCACTCTCTTAAGTAAAGATACGTCAGAAATTTCTTCTAAATCATCTCCAGCATAAAAGAGTACTTCAATTCGCGGGGCGCCCAGATCAGAGAACCACACTCAAGTCTCGAGATGTGACTTTCTGCGACCTTACTGACAGTTCGAACCCCTTACAATGTTTATTTTAAGTAAATCAAGAAAGGAGCTCTGCGCTTGTTTGGACATGTAGAACGAATCGACAACGAAAGAACGGCTAAGAATATTTACAATGCGAATGTTGCTGGATACAGAAACAGAGAAAGACCGAGAAAGACATGACATGACCTTCTTTATTTGCAGTCTCAATCCTGGGGATTGGTTTGCAGCAAAGTCCCGCATCTCGTCCTCCATTTTCTGAAGCTCTCTTCAGCTCGACATAAGAGGCGCATTTGAAATCTTCGCACACTGGCTCCAAATATTCTCGTCGGGGGCACCCTCTATAATTTGTCCCCTCAGCTATTTCCTCTATGATGTCGGGCAGGAGACCCTCATGGCGCATAATGTGGCCGATCCATCGGGCTCGCCTCTCTAAGATGGTTTTGATTAGGTGCCTACCTTTTTCGATTCTGTTGAGAACCTCGTCATTAGTGATGTGGTATCTCCAGCAAATTCCTAATATTTTTTTGTAGCACCACATCTCGAAGGCCTCTAGCCTTTTTTTATCTCTTTCGGTAAGGCACCATGTCTCACAACCGTATATTAATATGCTCCATACATATGTCTTGGCAAGTTGCTTGCGGAGTTTAAGTTTGATATTATTTGACTCAAAAATCTTTGATTTTTTGTTAAACGCAAGCCTTGCTTGGAGTATGCGGCAGTCGACTTCTGATTTTGTTCTCCCATCCTGGAATCCAACAAATACTTGAAACTTGACCCGTCAAAAGTCGGAATAATCGGTGCGCGTGCATGAGAAGATGTATGAATGTAGAGGAAGCGAGATCTGTATGCAAAGATAATGTTGTAGCGTCCTAACTTCTCTGCTTACCCTTACGGGGAAACGGCGTGATGGTTTGTAGTCGTTGTTGTTGAAATTTGTTAAGTAGGTACTTTTATGTTTTTTTTATTTTAATTCTTTGATTGGCTGTTACATTCTGCACGAAGCAGCCTTCGAGTCAACATGGCGGCCGTTTGACACAAGACATAACCTCCAAAATTCGATCAGTTCAATATCCGATCGCGATTTGTGATATAACATTTACTCGCTAGCCTCCCGCCGGTTTCCGATCTAGAGACGGAGCGCGGAACACGCACTCAGCGCCCATGTCGCGCCTGCGGCCGCTGGGGCGCGCGTCCCGCGGCCTGCGCGCGTACTCCGGCCTGACCAAGCCGCGGCCGCCGGACGAGGACGAGTTCCGCGTGCTGAGCTTCACGGCCAAGCGGGACAAGCTGCAGAGGAAGGAGGCCAAGCGGTTCCCGGTGCCGCCGCCGCGCGCGGAGCAGATGCGCGTGGACCAGGTCGTTTGACTGCCCGTTGCCGTATTTCATCGTCAAAGCCCGGCCCGGGGCCGCGGCTTAGCGCTGCCTTGCGTCCCGTACACCCAGTCCTTAAAATATAGATTTGTAGCAACGTCTAAGGAGTGATTTATATTGACACACGAAAAATCATTCGTATCCGACACGTTAATTTATTTATTTAATACAATGCTTGACATATAAATCAACATACATTTATAAAATCAGCTTTAAAACTAAAAAAAACCTAATTATTAACCCATTGCATCACTAATAAAGATGACATAATTTTAACATATTACAACAGAGATGAAGAACGTTTAAGAGAAGGTAATATAGAAGTCTAGGCATCTACAGGGCTTATGACCTGTCAATGACTGGTTTAAGTGGCCACTTTACGCACTGTGTAACATTCACCATTCTGCCCATATTTGAATATCTATATTCCTCCAATTCTTTCATCTGTTGATGTTCGTGAAGTTAAAGAGCTGAAACCTTATTTATGCGGGTGAGATTCATCTAATTGAATTATTTCACCTACATACTAGACTAGGCAACGCCTAAAAATGTTATTTTTTCAATTTCAATATGTCTTCATGGACCCAGTGAATTTATCAACAATATTTTGTGTTTGTCCAAATTTTTGTAGACAAGGACTGGATTCATGCATAAATAAAGATTTCAGCTCTTTAACTTCACAAACATCAACAGATGAAAGAATTGAAGGAATAAAGGTGTTCAAATATGGGCAGAATGGTGAATGTTACACTGTGTGTAAAGTAGCCACTTAAACCCGCCATTGACAGGTCATAAGCCCTGTAGATGCCTAGACTTCCGTATTCCCTTCTTGAAAATGTTTTCCCTCTCTGTTGAAATAAATGTAAATGCTGTAATTTAAATTGCTTCTCTAAACAATTTAAAGCAAATATAATACCAATAATAACGAATTCCTCTATGGAATTAATAAATTTCTTGTTTTAAGTTTGAGGTAGCATATTACCTTCCTTTAAATGTTCTTCATCTCTGTTGTAATATGTTAAAATTATGTCATCTTTATGAGTGGTCTTGATTAAATTCAGATACGCTTGCTTCAAAGAAATTTGATGTTCGGATCTAACTTAGTTAATTTCAGTCTTTTTTTTATTTATTTATTTACAATTTTAAAAAACCCGTTAGGGTTACATTAGAAATTTAATATTGTCTAGTCATTTTATGTCTCGTCTAGTCTAGTTAGTTCAGTCATCATGTGCTTTTTCAGATTGATTTTAAATTTGTCTCCAATAAAAGTTTTCAAGTAGTAAGGTAGGTCGTTGTAGTGTTTAAGTCCATTATGTAGTATTTTTGACTGTCCTGTGTTTGTCTTTGCTTTTTCAATATGATAGTGTTTTTGTTGTCTGGTGTTATATTTATGTATGTCAGCATTTTTGACTAATATTATGTCGTCGTCTTGTATGTTTCCCAGTGTTATTTTGTGCACAATTTTTAAGGTCTCAATTTTAGTCAAGTAGTTTATGTCAAACTGGTGTGTTTTTTTGTGCAGTTCAGTCGTAGAGGTCAGGTAGGGTAGGTTGTATGTTAACTAACTAACTAACCATCACGCCATTTCCCCAGAGGGGTAGGCAGAGAGGATAGAACGCCACACCACTCTGTCCTGGCACACTTCCTTTGCTTCCTTCACATTCATACATCTTCTCATGCACGCACGTCGATTATTCCGACTTTTCACATGACCACTTTCAAGAATTTGTTGTACTTGATCATGCCATGTCTTTCTCGGCCTTCCTCGACTTCTACAACCAGACACATTCGCATCATAAATCTTTTTAGCCGTTCTTTCATCATTCATTCGCTCCACATGACCGAACCATCGCAAAAGACCTTTCTTAATTTTGTCGATAATGCTTAACTCAGCCTTGCATTCTGCTCTAATTTCGACATTAGGGCACCTATCATACATTGTTTTTCCGCACATTCGCCTGAGGGATCGCATTTCAACAGCATTCAGTCTACTTTCGTCCCTTTTCTTCCAACTCCATGCTTCGCTTCCATACATTAGGGTTGGTACCAGAACTCCATTATGAACTGCTAATTTAGCCTCTTGCGATAGACACTTATTTGCTACGATAGACTTTAAGGCACCATTAACTCTGTTACCGGCACTAACCCTCCTTTCAATATCCTTGTCCATATTTCCATCTCTAGTAAACATACTACCCAGATATACAAATTCTTCGACCTGTTTCAAACTATCTCCATTTACTACAATCTTGTTGTATGTTAGTTTAAGAATTTTATTTTGTTGTCTTTGTATTCTTGTTATGTCTGTCTTGTTACCAGTTCCCCAGAAGGCGATCATCTAACTCAATTTACTTTTGACATAGGCTTCGTACATCATAATTTTTTCCTTTCTTGATATAAAATCTTTAATTTTGTAGAAGAGGCTATGTAGGTATGTAGCTATGCTGTCTTAGGTCCCCTTTATCTCTCTATTAGTTATATCCGATCGATTTTGTTATTTGACGAGTAAATCGCTTATGCCGCTAAACCCACATTCCACCAAATACGATGAGGGAAAGGGTAATAATAGTTTTCTGGCGTGCAAAGTAATATTAGGATATTTTGTGTTAGTTTCTTCACAAATCTACAATCTTCTTCTTCTATTTACAAAGCAATTATTGAACTACACGTTAACTACTGTAGTAGCATTTTATTTTTATCAAACAAAGAAAACATAGATAAACTAACTGTATTACAAAATAAAGCCTTTAGAATCATTTTGAAAAAAAAACAGATACACGAGGGTAAAGTCGATGGTAAATGAAATGAAATTATTAACATATAAACAAAGAATATTTTACAATACAATGATATTTGTTCATAAAATTATAAACTCTAATAAAAAAACAGAATTTTGGAAAAAAATTGATCGGAACCAGCGTGAACACGATCACAATACTAGAGAAAAGAACAAAATTAGACTTCCATTTAGGAAAAAGGCAAAGTCACAAAATTCCATTTTATTTAAAGCAATTAAAAAGTATTACGAAATGGAAAAAAATATTTATGAAGAAAAAAACATATCAAAATTTAAAATAATGGTCAAGACATATGTGATAAACAATTTATAAATTAAATATATTTGTAATGTTATTATTAGAACACACATAACAATATGTATGATATGTGTGCCCTACTTTAAGATTTAAATAAATAAATAAATAAAATAAATCCATGCCATTATTCCTACATCCTGCGCAGTTTCCGAGTTTTCAGATAATTATTGAAATTGTAACGGGCTTCTATTTTAGATACGATTTGGCGTATATTTCAATTTTGTACATCTCAGGCATTTTTTCGTATGACCGATGAGTATTCTCCTTTATATGTGAAAGGCCGATGTGTCTCATCTCTTAAGCGTGATGCCCCACTGTGGTAAAAACTGTATTAGAGGGAATCGGCGCGATTGACAATTTTAATAATATGTGACTCCTATTTCAGATCACGAGTAATTAAATTTAATTAATTAATTATGGATAACTTATATAGCGCCATTTTCGTAATAAAATACCTCAAGGGCGCTTTACATGGTGATTCTATTGTTAAGTTAATTTAATTGAAGCTTTTAAACTTGTAATTTAATTAAAATAATTTATTTTGTTGTCACGTGCTACGGATTTATTCAAATGATTTAGAGAACAAGTGGGTTTTAAGTTTTTTCCGAAACATCACTTCACTTTCACAGCCTCGCGCCTCTGCTGGGAGAGCATTCCATGCCATAGGGCCTGCGACCGCAAATTTAGTGCGCTGTTTGCGTAGAGGTATAATAACTTTTCCTCTCGCCGTAGACGTAGCTGATCTAAGCGTGAGACGCCTGTCAGCTAGTTCATCTGGAATGCATAGTTCCCTTAGATATTCCGGAGCCGAGTTGTGCAGTGACTTATACATAAGCCAACAGAGTTTGTATTCGACCCTCTGTGGAAAACGTAGCCAGTGTAGTTCCCGAAGTAGTGGAGTGATATGACTGAACTTAGAGATTCCGAAAATAAGTCTCGCTGCGGCATTCAATACAGATTGTAGGCGAGTCATTTTGTTCATTGGTAGACCTGCATAGATACCATTACAATAATCGACTCTAGACACTACAAACGCATTTATTAATTGACGGGCGGCATCAACCGGCAAATTTTAAGTAATCGCAACTAATCCGACCCTATTCTCGTACTCCCACAAAGTTAACATGGAAGCTTATAATTTACCCAAAGACTTCAATTTTGGTGGCCATTTTCAACGAGTTGTAAATAACTACGATTTGTTTATTTGTTTAGAAGTGGAGTTGGGTATGGCCCGGGGCTCGCAGTTTCCACCCGGCGTGTGTTCCCCTGCCCCTGCGCCAGGGCTACGTGCCGCTCGGCAGCGCCCCGCCCCCCGCGACGAGCAACCACGAGCTGATGAAGATCCCCAACTTCCTCCACCTCACGCCCCCCGCCGTCGCCGCCCACTGCGCCGCCCTCGCGCCCTTCTGCACCCCCTGGCCCCCCGGACTCGACGACGACCGGATCGCGGAGGCCTTCCCCCTCGAAGTGATCACCTCCGACTACTGCCACAGCGGTCCTTCGGTCCGGAACCCCCTGAGCCGGATCGTATCCGTGCGCATCAAGCTGTCGAAGATACCGCTCGATGAGCACGCGCGCGACAAGCTCTTTCGGATCGTCGGCGAGCGCTACGACGAACAGACCGACTACCTGACGATCGTCACCGACCGCTGCCCGACGAGAAAGCAGAATCTGGACTACGCGAACTATCTGCTCACCGCCATCTTCCACGAAGCGTGGAACACCGAAGACTGGGAGGCGGACAAGAAAGAAGACGATATGGAGGTCTACGTCTGGAGTAGGAACGCTTCGAAGGCCGCGCTCGTCGAGTACGTGAGTTTCGGGAGTGCGGCGTCGACGGAACTCGACGAGCGACGCATCCCCGGGATCGACGAGTACGAAGAAGCTGTTTCCGAGATGATGAACATCGGTGAGAATGATTACCAGATGCATAAATATAAAAACGCCGTTTTAAAAGTGTTCGGGATTTCAAAGGACGACGGCTTGAAGATTGATTCGCTGAACAGAGCGAGCGTTGTTTGAATATTTAGATGATTTTGCTTATATTATATTAAAGTTATTGATAGTCATTTGTAGTTTTATTATTTATTTATTTATATATATATGCCCAATGGGCATTTTTAAAGACATATTTATGCATAGAAAATTATTATAAAGGAAAGCAGAAATACACAATGGTATACAGTAGACTTTGTGGGAGTGGAAGCGGGAGAGAGGTGTTTATAATATAATTTGATTCAGTGATTGTTTGAAAGAAGACAACTTGTTATCGAAGAAATCAAGACTGGTATGTTTGTTGGCAGACCGGAGAATTCTGGGCATAGGGGAATGGAAACCATAGTTAGTTCTATGGTTATCGTTATGAAAAGTAAGTTTATAATAAACCTCAGTATGAATCGGGATCAGAAATAAACAAATATAATAGAAATTGGTATTTATTATAAATAACTGACTAATTGTATTAAATTACATAAAATTATCACCTAAATTACGACGATATATTCTTCTATATAATACTACTATTACTCTCTAAGTAGATATCTTTTCCTTTACGACCGTTCATACTTCTCCCATTCTGCCAACCTCCCTTCCAGGCGATGTACAGCCAGTGCACATTGCATCTAGTAACTTCAATACCTCTTAAAAGACTGTGGTAAACAATCCCGCGCGGTGATGTAACATCGTGTTGCCACTAAAATATAGCTGATTAGAATGACAGTTGATATAACTTTGTAGTAACGTCCGAGGAATGATGTATTTTGACACACGAAAAATCATTCGTATCTTGGGTGTTAATTTATTTTTTAAATACAATGCTTGACATATAAGTCAACATTAATAGATAAAATCAGTTTTAAAACTAAAATAAACCTAATTATTAACGACGTTCTTACAAGGTTACATAATTTTGCAAAAATTTTAAAAGATGGAACAGATTGAGCAATGTAAATTGATCGAATAAAAAATAATTCATTTTTTGTTGTTCATGAAAAAAGTATAAATATCTTATTTTTTGGTAAATAATTGTCTTAAACACACTATAATAGGCTTGTTTTTTCGTTTTCATATCAATTTTCTGAAACAGAGTTTTATGTTTGCATGAAAAAACTGATAAAATTGATTTGATCGGCACATGATCAGTGATCAGTAATTTCCCACCACTATTGGCATTAGTTTGACAGCTGTCATTTTATTCAAGCAGTATTTTAAGGATTATAGTAAAAGACGGAATATTCTAAAGTTCAGACATTTGAAAAAAGAAAAAAAACATTGAGACATACATGCAAATTAACATATCATTTAGTCCTGTTATAGCAAAATAAATTAAAAATCATAAATATACTGCGGATATCACGCGCGTGCGCCCCCCATTTTTTATAGCTTACCTGTAAATAAAATCACCATTCGCTACTGATACCTGAAGGGGTTGACATAAAGTATATATCAACAATGATTTGAGTTCGTCCAAATTGTTGTACACAAGGAATGGATTCCACCCTCTAGGGAGCTGTCAATATTAACGAAATTTTCCAAATAATAATCATACATATTAGATTATGTAAGAGGGTGTGTTTGAATGTATTTGTATGAGAGTAAATGTTTATTATTTATTTAGACACATCAACCGACTGAAGACTGAATCTGTTTTACACGACACCCGCCACAGAACAGCGTCTCTGTCTTCCTTGCTATGACTTATATCTTCGTGCTCTCTCTTATACAGGTGTGTTGCTGAATTAGCGGACATTCATTCTTCGCGTAGCAAGGATAAATATTTTTTGTATTTACATATAGCATAGTTATACAAATTTTACTTTCCAAATCGGGTGTGAAAATGTCCATTTGAAGATAACAAAAAATACGAATTCATCATTTTAAAAAATGAGAGAGATATGTCAAGTCTTGTGCCCTATGTCGACTAGTGTGACATCACAGCCACACGAGAGTTAAATAAAATAAATGCTGGGTTAAAATTTCCGATTTACATCTAAAAGTGTATCGGTTGACCGATGTGCGTATGAATAAAGTAAAGAAGTACCGAAAGTACGACTGTCTCACACACACAATGCTGCAAGTATTTTATCGCAAAGTTGCCAGCGCTCCACAGTAGCTCTCCGAGCTTCGTTGTGAGTGAGCTTACAGTTTTTTCATGTTTTCAGCGATAACAAACAAACCATCACGCCGTTTCCCCGTAGGGATAGGCAGAGAGGATAGAACGCCATAACACTCTATCTTGGCATACAGACCTCGCTTCCTCTACATTCATACATCTTCTCATGCACGCACGCCGATTATTCCTACTTTTGACATGTCCATCTTCAAGTATTTGATGGACTCGATCGTGCCACGTCTTTCTCGGTCTTCCTCGTTTTCTGCATCCATCAACATTCGCATCGTAGATCCTTTTAGCCGTTCTTTCGCTGTCCATTCGCTCCGCACGTCCAAACCGACGCAGCACCCCCTTCTTGATCCTGTCGATAATGCGTGTCTCAGCCTTACACACTTCACGGATCTCGACATTTGTGCACCTATCATACATCGTTTTACCACACATTCGCCTGAGGGATCGCATTTCGACAGCATTCAACCTACTTTCATCATCATTTTTCCTATTGCATACTTCGCTCCCATACATTAGAGTCGGCACGAGAACTCCGTTGTGAGCTGCTAGTTAGTCTCCTGCGATAAACATTTGTTTGCCAAAGTAGATTTTAGTGCACCGTTCAACCTGTTCCCGGCACTCACCCTCCTTTCAATATCTCTCTGGGCCTTTCCGTCCCTAGTAAACATACTTCCCGGGTACACAGATTCTTCTACCTGATTCAGAATATCTCCGTTCACTCTGATCTCACATTTAGTTATATTTTCATCCCTTTCAAAAACCATCACTTTGGATTTATCAACATTCATAAGCAAATAGCTTTTCTTGCATACATCGTAGACTGTTGTTACCAAGAATTGAAGGTCTCCTTTGCTGCTGGCAAGAAGCTCGGCATCATCAGCATACAGAAGACAGTCAACAGTTATGCCACTCGTTTTTGCTCCCATTCTTAAATCTTTCAGTTCTTTCATACAGCTATCGGCGATCAGGCTTTAAAGATTGTTACTTTCGACGTCAACAAACAACCTAAATTTGTTGCAACAGAGAGGGAAATTTTTTCGAGAAGGGAATATAAAAGTCAAGGCATTCGCAGAGCTTATGACTTGTCATTGGCTGGTTTGAGTGGCCACATTACACAACGTGTAACACTCACCATTCTGCCCATGTTTAATCATGCATATTTCCTCAACTGTTCCATTTGTTGACTTTTGTGGAGCGTAAGAGCCGAAACCTTTATCTTGCGGGTGAGATTCATCCGGCTGAACCGTTCCACCTACTGGGCAACGCCTGAAAATATTTTTTAAATTTTTATACCGGTTAGTTTAATCAACAATATTTTGAGTATGTCCAAATGTTTGTAGACAGGCTGGATTTCCTTACTAGGGAGAAAAAAAAATGGTTTTAAGTAGTTCCCTAGGGAGAAAATCCAGCCTATCTACAAACATTTGGACATACTCAGAACGTTGTAGATGAAGCAATAGCCTATGAGTATTCCATTTTTTCAATAGAAAATCCTTCATGTTTGTGTGTGTATCGACTACAAAGCACCGCAACGCGAGGATGTTTTTGGCACAGTAAGGGAAGGTTGAACAATGTAAGATGACATCATTTCGTACGTAAAAAAGGAGCATTCGCATTTCATACAATAATATAATGCAAACAGCATTGTCTTCCAAAGGCGTTAGTCTTTCCGTCACGACTTCCGTCACGCTGGCCCCCGTCGCGACCCCCGTCACGCCGGCCCCGTCGCGGCTCCCGTCACGCCGGCCCCGTCGCGACCCCCGTCACGCCGGCCGCCGTCGGGCCTCCCGCCGCGCGCCTACATGGCGGCGGGGTGGTGCGGCGGCGGGAAGCAGCGCACGTGCTCCACGGCGGCGCCGCCCCCGCCCGCCCCCGCGCCCGCGCCCTCCAGGTGCCGGTTGAGCGCGGAGAAGATCTGCGAGTTCAGGACCTGGAACCTGCGTATGCGGTCCACCATGCGCTTCAGGTGCTGGAAGAAGACAATGCCTTGAGATATAGAAGAGTGGGCATTTACAGGGCTTATGACCCGTCATCGGCTGGTTTGAGAGGCCACATTGAAAGTCAACAAGTGGAAGGGTTTATTTTTTTACAACATATTAGTCAATAATGTATTCTCTTTTATTCTGTCGATTGAACGCGAACAGAAGGAGGTGTCGAAAAAACTCACTTTTGTCTACTTGATAATTCACTTTAAAGGTTTGTAATCGGATAAAATAATATTTGGAAAATTAATTTATCAGATGAATCTCTTCGCAACAATAAAGGTTTCTTTTCCTTTGATCAATAATTAAACAACCTTTCAATATAGCCCTATAAACGATGTTCTGTTGTAATGGTCACTCAATACCTATTAAACTCACGTCCCTCCCTTCATCCCCTCCCTCTTTTTTCAACTATTACTCCGGCAGCACAAAATATTTTCATAACTTAGTTTAAAAGGTATAGGGTGATTATTACAATGGAATCGGGTTGTGGTCCTGCGGCCAGTGTCTCGGACTCACGGACCAAAGGTCCGTGGTTCGAATCCCACTCTACCCCAACTTGATTCCCATTTTCTAATAGTGCGTTATTTACAACTCGTTGAAAATGGCCCTGAAAATGGAATATTTGGGTGAATCATAAGAACGCAAATAATTCTTTTTTAAAAAAAAAAAAAACATCGTATAATGGGCTATATTGAAAGGTGGTTTGATAGCGAAATATTTCAATATCATTTACATTTAACTCTTTATTATTTGTATGTAAGATTTTAACTCCTGTATCTTTATTAAAGTCTACCTATACCTATTAAACTCAAGCCCCTCCCTTCATCTCCTCCCTCTTTTTAAAACTATTTCTCCGACAACATAAAATGTGTTCGTAACCTAATCAGCGCATGTAAGGATTGCTTATTAAAATGCATGTTGTGTTGGTTTTATATTTTTGTGCAACAACTATGGTGAAGGTGGATAGTGGGTTTTGCATGTTGGTTTAATCGATGTCCTGACGAAGAGACGGGTGCGTCTCGAAACCAGTAGACATAGAATAGTCAAATATTTAATAACATTTAGTAAAATGTTTGACCACGCAGTAAATGTCAACAAATTACAACACGGATGGAAAAATTTTTAAAGAAGGGAATATGGAAGTCTAAGCATTTACAGGGCTTATGACCTGTCACTGGCTGGTTGAGTGACTACACTAAAATCAACAGATAGAAGAATTGAAGAAATATGGCTGTTTAAACACAGGTAAAATAGTGAATGTCACGCAGTGTGTGATGTGGCCACTTAAACCAACCAATGGCAGGTCATACGCCCTGTAAATACCTAGATTTCCATATTCCCTTCTCCGAAATTTTCTCTATCCATGTTGTAATTTGGACATGTGGGCAAACTCAAAATATTGTAATAAATAATATTTCCTTCAGTTCTCTCCTGTCTAGTTTTAAAGATCGTACCCATCTCACATTACGCTTCCCATCCTTACAAGACAAAAATACTTGATTTTTTAGCTCCAAACCCAAAATATTGTAACAAAGTTAATGCTTAAAATACAATTATTATTATTTTATTGATTTTAAGCGAGTAGCTTAAAGCTATATTCTTAAATCTATTTTAACCAAAGTTAGCTGTTGGTGCACTTAAGCTTTTCCCAAACAGATCGAGACCGTTTTTGAACCCATTGAGACTACATCTTGAAATCAGCTCTCAGTGGCAGCTTATTCCGACCATCAACAACCCTATTGCTCAGGAAATGCTTCCGTGGATTTAGATTGAATCTCGTTTTCTCCAGCCTGAGACTGTGGCCTCGAAGACGAGCGTCTCGTTTTGGCTCGAACATGGGATCCAAATTTGGCAGCTTTAGTGACTGTCGAGTGTCTCGTATGTCTCCATCGGGTCGCCCTTTTCTCGCCGTTCCCACAGCGATGTGAGACCGAGAATTTCCAGTCTCTCGACATACGGAAGCCGTTTATTTATTAATAAATAAATATTTCTTGTCGATAGTGCCGGGAATCGAACCTGAGACTTCTCGCGCGGCAGGCAAACGCGCTGACCATAACGCCACGAAGCCGACTTGACTTAAATTAAACCAAACATTTTTTTGTCGAGTTTATCTCCAGCTACTCACTATCCCCTTGACCGTGTCGTCCTTGCCGTCCACCCTCTGCACGCGCAGGATGTGGTAGCAGAAGTCCAGGGCCTCGAAGCGGCGCTGCTGGCCCAGCAGCGCGATGATGGTGCAGCCCGCCCAGTGCAGCCCCTCCCCGAACAGTTCCCTGCGAACCACACAGTGGGATTATTTCAATGGAAAATGATTGCGCTCACTCCTCCTCGCTCACGCCTCGCGCCTCTGCTGGGAGAGCGTTCCGTGCCGTAGGACCTACGCGTTCACCAAATTTATTGCGCTGTCTGCGTAGAGGTATAATAACTTTTCCTCTGCCGTAGACGTAGCTGATCTAAGCGTTAGACGCCTGTCAGCTAGTTCATCTGGAATGCAGAGTTCCCTTAGATATTCCGGAGCAGAGTTGTGCAGTGACTTATACATAAGCCAACAGAGTTTGTATTCGACCCTCTGTGGAAAACGTAGCCAGTGTAGTTCCCGAAGTAGTGGAGTGATATGACTGAACTTAGAGATTCCGAAAATAAGTCTCGCTGCGGCATTCAATACAGATTGTAGGCGAGTCATTTTGTTCATTGGTAGACCTGCATAGATACCATTACAATAATCGACTCTAGACACTACAAACGCATTTATTAATTGACGGGCGGCATCAACCGGCAAATTTTAAGTAATCGCAACTAATCCGACCCTATTCTCGTACTCCCACAAAGTTAACATGGAAGCTTATAATTTACCCAAAGACTTCAATTTTGGTGGCCATTTTCAACGAGTTGTAAATAACTACGATTTGTTTATTTGTTTAGAAGTGGAGTTGGGTATGGCCCGGGGCTCGCAGTTTCCACCCGGCGTGTGTTCCCCTGCCCCTGCGCCAGGGCTACGTGCCGCTCGGCAGCGCCCCGCCCCCAGCGACGAGCAACCACGAGCTGATGAAGATCCCCAACTTCCTCCACCTCACGCCCCCCGCCGTCGCCGCCCACTGCGCCGCCCTCGCGCCCTTCTGCACCCCCTGGCCCCCCGGACTCGACGACGACCGGATCGCGGAGGCCTTCCCCCTCGAAGTGATCACCTCCGACTACTGCCACAGCGGTCCTTCGGTCCGGAACCCCCTGAGCCGGATCGTATCCGTGCGCATCAAGCTGTCGAAGATACCGCTCGATGAGCACGCGCGCGACAAGCTCTTTCGGATCGTCGGCGAGCGCTACGACGAACAGACCGACTACCTGACGATCGTCACCGACCGCTGCCCGACGAGAAAGCAGAATCTGGACTACGCGAACTATCTGCTCACCGCTATATTCCACGAAGCATGGAACACCGAAGACTGGGAGGCGGACAAGAAAGAAGACGATATGGAGGTCTACGTCTGGAGTAGGAACGCTTCGAAGGCCGCGCTCGTCGAGTACGCGAGTTTCGGGAGTGCGGCGTCGACGGAACTCGACGAGCGACGCATCCCCGGGATCGACGAGTACGAAGAAGCTGTTTCCGAGATGATGAACATCGGTGAGAATGATTACCAGATGCATAAATATAAAAACGCCGTTTTAAAAGTGTTCGGGATTTCAAAGGACGACGGCTTGAAGATTGATTCGCTGAACAGAGCGAGCGTTGTTTGAATATTTAGATGATTTTGCTTATATTATATTAAAGTTATTGATAGTCATTTGTAGTTTTATTATTTATTTATTTATATATATATGCCCAATGGGCATTTTTAAAGACATATTTATGCATAGAAAATTATTATAAAGGAAAGCAGAAATACACAATGGTATACAGTAGACTTTGTGGGAGTGGAAGCGGGAGAGAGGTGTTTATAATATAATTTGATTCAGTGATTGTTTGAAAGAAGACAACTTGTTATCAAAGAAATCAAGACTGGTATGTTTGTTGGCAGACCTGAGAATTCTGGGCATAGGGGAATGGAAACCATAGTTAGTTCTATGGTTATCGTTATGAAAAGTAAGTTTATAATAAACCTCAGTATGAATCGGGATCAGAAATAAACAAATATAATAGAAATTGGTATTTATTATAAATAACTGACTAATTGTATTAAATTACATAAAATTATCACCTAAATTACGACGATATATTCTTCTATATAATACTACTATTACTCTCTAAGTAGATATCTTTTCCTTTACGACCGTTCATACTTCTCCCATTCTGCCAACCTCCCTTCCAGGCGATGTACAGCCAGTGCACATTGCATCTAGTAACTTCAATACCTCTTAAAAGACTGTGGTAAACAATCCCGCGCGGTGATGTAACATCGTGTTGCCACTAAAATATAGCTGATTAGAATGACAGTTGATATAACTTTGTAGTAACGTCCGAGGAATGATGTATTTTGACACACGAAAAATCATTCGTATCTGGAGTGTTAATTTATTTTTTAAATACAATGCTTGACATATAAGTCAACATTAATAGATAAAATCAGTTTTAAAACTAAAATAAACCTAATTATCAATGACGTTCTTACAAGGTTACATAATTTTGCAAAAATTTTAAAAGATAATGTAAATTGATCGAATAAAAAATAATTCATTTTATGTTGTTCATGAAAAAAGTATAAATATCTTATTTTTTGGTAAATAATTGTCTTAAACACACTATAATAGGCTTGTTTTTTCGTTTTCATATCAATTTTCTGAAACAGAGTTTTATGTTTGCATGAAAAAACTGATAAAATTGATTTGATCGGCACATGATCAGTGATCAGTAATTTCCCATCACTATTGGCATTAGTTTGACAGCTGTCATTTTACTCAAGCTGTATTTTAAGGATTATAGTAAAAGACGGAATATTCTAAAGTTCAGACATTTGAAAAAAGAAAAAAAACATTGAGACATACATGCAAATAAACATATCATTTAGTCCTGTTATAGCAAAATAAATTAAAAATCATAAATATGCCGCTGATATCACGCGCGTGCGCCCCCCATTTTTTATAGCTTACCTGTAAATAAAATCACCATTCGCTACTGATACCTGAAGGGGTTGACATAAAGTATATATCAACAATGATTTGAGTTCGTCCAAATTGTTGTACACAAGGAATGGATTCCACCCTCTAGGGAGCTGTCAATATTAACGAAATTTTCCAAATAATAATCATACATATTAGATTATGTAAGAGGGTGTGTTTGAATGTATTTGTATGAGAGTAAATGTTTATTATTTATTTAGACACATCAACCGACTGAAGACTGAATCTGTTTGACACGACACCCACCACAGAACAGCGTCTCTGTCTTCCTTGCTATGACTTCTATCTTCGTGCTCTCTCTTATACAGGTGTGTTGCTGAATTAGCGGACATTCATTCTTCGCGTAGCAAGGATAAATATTTTTTGTATTTACATATAGCATAGTTATACAAATTTTACTTTCCAAATCGGGTGAGAAAATGTCCATTTGAAGATAACAAAAAATACGAATTCATCATTTTAAAAAATGAGAGAGATATGTCAAGTCTTGTGCCCTATGTCGACTAGTGTGACATCACAGCCACACAAGACTCAAATAAAATAAATGCTGGGTTAAAATTTCCGATTTACATCTAAAAGTGTATCGGTTGACCGATGTGCGTATGAATGAAGTAAAGAAGTACCGAAAGTACGATTGTCTCACACACACAATGCTGCAAGTATTTTATCGCAAAGTTGCCAGTGCTCCACAGTAGCTCTCCGAGCTTCGTTGTGGGTGAGCTTACAGTTTTTTCATGTTTTCAGCGATAACAAACAAACAAACAAACCATCACGCCGTTTCCCCGTAGGGATAGGCAGAGAGGATAGAACGCCATAACACTCTATCTTGGCATACAGACCTCGCTTCCTCTACATTCATACATCTTCTCATGCACGCACGCCGATTATTCCTACTTTTGACATGTCCATCTTCAAGTATTTGATGGACTCGATCGTGCCACGTCTTTCTCGGTCTTCCTCGTTTTCTGCATCCATCAACATTCGCATCGTAGATCCTTTTAGCCGTTCTTTCGCTGTCCATTCGCTCCGCACGTCCAAACCGACGCAGCACCCCCTTCTTGATTCTGTCGATAATGCGTGTCTCAGCCTTACACACTTCACGGATCTTGACATTTGTGCCATCATACATCGTTTTGCCACACATTCGCCTGAGGGATCGCATTTCGATAGCATTCAACCTACTTCATCATCATTTTTCCAATTCCATACTTCGCTCCCATACATTAGAGTCGGCACGAGAACTCCAAACATTTGGACATACTCAGAACGTTGTAGATGAAGCAATAGCCTATGAGTATTCCATTTTTTCAATAGAAAATCTTTCATGTTTGTGTGTGTATCGACTACAAAGCACCGCAACGCGAGGATGTTTTTGGCACAGTTAGGGAAGGTTGAACAATGTAAGATGACATCATTTCGTACGTAAAAAAGGAGCATTCGCATTTCATACAATAATATAATGCAAACAGCATTGTCTTCCAAAGGCGTTAGTCTTTCCGTCACGACCCCCGTCACGCCGGCCCCGTCACGACTCCCGTCACGCCGGCCCCGTCGCGGCTCCCGTCACGCCGGCCCCGTCGCGACTCCCGTCACGCCGGCCCCGTCGCGACCCCCGTCACGCCGGCCCCGTCGCGGCTCCCGTCACGCCGGCCCCGTCGCGACTCCCATCACGCCGGCCGCCGTCGGGCCTCCCGCCGCGCGCCTACATGGCGGCGGGGTGGTGCGGCGGCGGGAAGCAGCGCACGTGCTCCACGGCGGCGCCGCCCCCGCCCGCCCCCGCGCCCGCGCCCTCCAGGTGCCGGTTGAGCGCGGAGAAGATCTGCGAGTTCAGGACCTGGAACCTGCGTATGCGGTCCACCATGCGCTTCAGGTGCTGGAAGAAGACAATGCCTTGAGATATAGAAGAGTGGGCATTTACAGGGTTTATGACCCGTCATCGGCTGGTTTGGGAGGCCACATTGAAAGTCAACAAGTGGAATGGTTTATTTTTTTACAACATATTAGTCAATAATGTATTCTCTTTTATTCTGTCAATTGAACGCGAACAGAAGGAGGTGTCGAAAAAACTCACTTTTGTCTACTTGATAATTCACTTTAAAGGTTTGTAATCGGATAAAATAATATTTGGAAAATTAATTTATCAGATGAATCTCTTCGCAACAATAAAGGTTTCTTTTCCTTTGATCAATAATTAAACAACCTTTCAATATAGCCCTATAAACGATGTTCTGTTGTAATGGTCACTCAATACCTATTAAACTCACGTCCCTCCCTTCATCCCCTCCCTCTTTTTTCAACTATTACTCCGGCAGCACAAAATATTTTCATAACTTAGTTTAAAAGGTATAGGGTGATTATTACAATGGAATCGGGTTGTGGTCCTGCGGCCAGTGTCTCGGACTCACGGACCAAAGGTCCGTGGTTCGAATCCCACTCTACCCCAACTTGATTCCCATTTTCTAATAGTGCGTTATTTACAACTCGTTGAAAATGGCCCTGAAAATGGAATATTTGGGTGAATCATAAGAACGCAAATAATTCTTTTTTGAAAAAAAAAAAAAACATCGTATAATGGGCTATATTGAAAGGTGGTTTGATAGCGAAATATTTCAATATCATTTACATTTAACTCTTTATTATTTGTATGTAAGATTTTAACTCCTGTATCTTTATTAAAGTCTACCTATACCTATTAAACTCAAGCCCCTCCCTTCATCTCCTCCCTTTTTTTAAAACTATTTCTCCGACAACATAAAATATGTTCGTAACCTAATCAGCGCATGTAAGGATTGCTTATTAGAATGCATGTTGTGTTGGTTTTATATTTTTGTGCAACAACTATGGTGAAGGTGGATAGTGGGTTTTGCATGTTGGTTTAATCGATGTCCTGACGAAGAGACGGGTGCGTCTCGAAACCAGTAGTCAAATATTTAATAACATTTAGTGAAATGTTTGACCACGCAGTAAATGTCAACAAATTACAACACGGATGGAAAAATTTTTAGAGAAGGGAATATGGAAGTCTAGGCATTTACAGGGCTTATGACCTGTCACTGGCTGGTTGAGTAACTACACTAAAATCAACAGATAGAAGAATTGAAGAAATATGGCTGTTTAAACGGCCTCCGTGGTGTAGTGGTCAAGACGCTTGACTCACACACGAAAGGTTCCGGGTTCGATTCCCGGTGAGAACCCAAAAATTAAAATGTGATTTTTCTCAAGCCTGGGCGTTCTGTCATGTAATTCACCACTGTAATTGGGCCTCCTGGCCTGTTGTGGTGCAAAAATAAATAAATACATTATAACTAATCAAAAAAAAAA
Source organism: Micrasema longulum (assembly GCF_059751315.1). NCBI lineage: Eukaryota > Metazoa > Arthropoda > Insecta > Trichoptera > Brachycentridae > Micrasema > Micrasema longulum. The sequence goes on along the minus strand of NW_028280027.1, from coordinate 20,087 downwards.
AAAATTATTATAAACACAGGTAAAATAGGGAATGTCACGCAGTGCGTGATGTGGCCACTTAAACCAACCAATGGCAGGTCATACGCCCTGTAAATACCTAGATTTCCATATTCCCTTCTCCGAAATTTTCTCTATCCATGTTGTAATTTGGACATGTGGGCAAACTCAAAATATTGTAATAGATAATATTTCCTTTAGTTCTCTCCTGTCTAGTTTTAAAGATCGTACCCATCTCACATTACGCTTCCCATCCTTACAAGACAAAAATACTTGCTTTTTTAGCTCCAAACCCAAAATATTGTAACACAGTTAATGCTTAAAATACAATTATTATTATTTTATTGATTTTAAGCGAGTAGCTTAAAGCTATATGCTTAAATCTATTTTAACCAAAGTTAGCTGTTGGTGCACTTAAGCTTTTCCCAAACAGATCGAGACCGTTTTTGAACCCATTGAGACTACACCTTGAAATCAGCTCTCGTGGCAGCTTATTCCGACCATCAACAACCCTATTGCTCAGGAAATGCTTCCGTGGATTTAGATAGAATCTCGTTTTCTCCAGCCTGAGACTGTGGCCTCGAAGACGAGCGTCTCGTTTGGGCTCGAACATGGGATCCAAATTTGGCAGCTACAGTGACTGTCGAGTGTCTCGTATGTCTCCATCGGGTCACCCTTTTCTCGCCGTTCCCACAGCGATGTGAGACCGAGAATTTCCAGTCTCTCGACATACGGAAGCCGTTTATTTATTGATAATAAATAAATATTTCTTGTCCATCGTGCCGGGAATCGAACCCGAGACTTCTCGCGCGGCAGGCAAACGCGCTGACCATAACGCCACGAAGCCGACTTGACTTAAATTTAACCAAACATTTTTTTGTCGAGTTTATCTCCAGCTACTCACTATCCCCTTGACCGTGTCGTCCTTGCCGTCCACCCTCTGCACGCGCAGGATGTGGTAGCAGAAGTCCAGGGCCTCGAAGCGGCGCTGCTGGCCCAGCAGCGCGATGATGGTGCAGCCCGCCCAGTGCAGCCCCTCCCCGAACAGTTCCCTGCGAACCACACAGTGGGATTATTTCAATGGAAAATGATTGCGCTCACTCCTCCTCGCTCACGCCTCGCGCCTCTGCTGGGAGAGCGTTCCGTGCCGTAGGACCTACGCGTTCACCAAATTTATTGCGCTGTCTGCGTAGAGGTATAATAACTTTTCCTCTCGCCGTAGACGTAGCTGATCTAAGCGTGAGACGCCTGTCAGCTAGTTCATCTGGAATGCAGAGTTCCCTTAGATATTCCGGAGCAGAGTTGTGCAGTGACTTATACATAAGCCAACAGAGTTTGTATTCGACCCTCTTTGGAAAACGTAGCCAGTGTAGTTCCCGAAGTAGTGGAGTGATATGACTGAACTTAGAGATTCCTTTCCTTTTCCTCTCGCTGTAGACGTAGCCGATCTGCGCGTAAGACGTCCGTCAGACAGTTGAAATTTTGTGGTGCCATACTAAAAAAAGTGATACCACATAAATAAAATTTCCCAATAAAGTAAAACCTCGTTTTTACGTTCCTTGATTTTACGTTTTCCCGCTTTTTACACCAAAATGTTCAGGACCCACTTTTCTTCATACAAATATTAACGTTTTTTACATTTTCCTTAACTCCGGTTTTACGCTTAAAATTTTTCGGAATTCATTTGATGTGTCAAAAAAGCCAAAATTACGTCGCAATAATGATGCCGCGGCCCGCGCGCCGCCGCGTGTGCCACGCGAATGGAGAATAAAAACAGGTAAACAACTAATAAAGGATAAATTATTGTATTAACCTAAATTCAAAGCAAGTGCAGTGTAATTGACCTTTTTGTTTAAGTGTCTTTCTTTAGGGTTAGTCTTAGTTTTCATTTGAGTAAAAACGTCATTGTACAAATCATGATACGCAGTTGACAAACGTTTAGAAACAATAAACTTGTAATGTTATTAAATTGCGATGTTTAAAACAAAACAATAGAAATATTTAAAGTTACAAAAAAGATGGTTTAAAAAGCCGCGATCTATATGACAGTTGATTTTAGTGATGCCATAGAAAAAAAAGTGATACCGTATAAATAAAATTTCCCAACATTTAGGGGAAAAAATATATTATATTATTTTATGCAAATTCAAAATTCTATTTTCGTTTTTTATTATTTACACATAAAATAATTTTAACACGCTGTTTTTAAATCAAATAAAAAAAATATTGACAATTTCCACTTATCACAGTGTTTACTATTTTTTCGGAAGTATACGTACACTATAGTGTAGCAAATCAATTTTATTTTTATGTGATTCCTATTTTTTGCATACATTTATCATTCCCTCTAGCGTTTTCCTCAGTTTTACACTTTTTTTCTTGATCCCTTGAAAAATGTAAAAAGGGGGTTTTGCTGTAGTTGAATCTTACGTTAACGACCGATACCGCGGACAAGGGCGACAGTAATTTTAACTATTTACGCAAACATTACACGACTTCTCGCGTATTCTCCATAGGCCTTCGTCACGTCAAAGGTGACATATTCCTATCCACTCACTCGACGTTGAACTGCGTCTCGCGGACGGGGATGCAGTAGAGGAACTGCAGCGCGGACCAGAGGCGGTGGAACTGCGTGCACTCGTCCGTGTTGGGCGGGTAGTGCGCGGGCGGCGGCGGCTGCCAGACCGGGCCGGTGAGCAGCGCGCGCAGCCGCTGCAGCACGACCCCGAACAGGGACAGCCCGCAGCACAGGCGCTCGCGCGTCAGCAGGTCCCCCTCGCGGGCGATCTGCGCTTGCTGAAACGACCCGCACTGTCAGCTCTTGCTTGTTACAGATGGATAGTTTACATAGAGCTATGTTTGTGAAATGTGGATTATTTAGGTAGCGCTATTTTTGTGAAATGTATAAATTTTTGTAAATTGCGGATAATTTATATAGCGCCATTTTAGTCAAATATATGAATTTTCGTAAATTGCGAATAATTTATAAAGCGCCATTTTAGTGAAATGTGGATAATTCATATGGCGCCATTTTTGAAAAATATATGCATTTTGGAAAAATGCGGATGATTTAATATGGCGTCATTTTTGTGAAATGTGGATATTTTATATAGCGCCATTTTTGTGAAATATATAAATTTTTGTAAATTGCGGATAATTTATATAGCGCCATTTTAGTCAAATATATAAATTTTCGTAAATTGCGAATAATTTATAAAGCGCCATTTTAGTGAAATGTGGATAATTTATATGGCGCCATTTTTGAAAAATATATGCATTTTGGAAAAATGCGGATGATTTAATATGGCGTCATTTTTGTGAAATATGCAAGTTTTTGTGATATATATAAATTTTTGTGAAATGTGGATAATTTATATAGCGTCATTTTTGTGAAATACATTATTTTTTGTTAAGTGTGAAAATTTTAATAGTGCCATATTTGTAAAATATATACATTTGTGTGTAATATGGATAATAATAGCGCCATTTTTAAACATTCACCATTTTGCCTATGTTTGGATGTAAGAAGTAAAAAAATACATAAAATTGTTTTCAGGGGTTGGTTCAGCCGGATGAATCTCACCCGCGTGATAAAGGTTTCAGCTCTTTTACTTCAAAAAAGTCAACAGAGTTGAGGAAATGTGGATGTTCAAACATGGGCAGAATGGTGAATGTTACACGGTGAGTGAAGTGGCTACTTAAACCTGCCCATGACAGGTTATAAGCCCTGTAAATGCCTAGAATTCCATATTCCCGTCTCTAAAATCTTAACTACTCCCTAGGTGAAATCCAGTCTTTCGTTTGCAAACATTTGGACAATCTCAAAATATTGTAAAAGTATCTTAAAAATATGAATTTGGTCTTCCTGAGCCGCGACTGTAAAGGCTTTCTTCATCGGTACATGCCGGGACTGTGTACTCAACTTTTGTACTATCTCTATCTACCTCGGTATCGTCTACTGACTTGTCATTTTGACGGAGGCATTAAGATTAACGAATTAAAACTGATTTTTTCCTTATAACAAATTGCCTTTTTAATTTCTAATATTTCCAAGTTGTCCAATTAAAATACAATATAACTTCGTTTTTACGTTTCTATATTTTACGTTTTCCTGCTTTTTACACCGAAATGTTCAGGACCCATTTTTATTCATACATTCTCATACAAATATTCCCCCAATTAACGTTTTTCATGACCCCGGTTTTACGTTAAAAAAAATTCGGAATTCATTTGATGTGTCAAAAAAGCCAAAATTACATCGTAATAATGATGCCGCGGCCCGCACGCCGCCGCGTGTGCCACGCGAATGAAGAATAAAAACAGGTAAACAACTAATAAAGGATAAATTATTGTCTTAACCTAAATTCAAAGCAGGTGCAGTGTAATTGACCTTTTTGTTTCAGTGTCTTCCTTTTGGGTTAGTCTTAGTTTTCATTTGAACAAAAACGTCATATTGACTTGTACAAATCATGATACGCAGTTGACAAACGTTTAGAAACAACAAAGTTTTAATATCATTAAATTGCGATGTTTAAAACATAGCACTAGAAAAATTTAAAGCTATAAAAAAGATGATTTAAATAGTTGTCATAAAAGTGGAAACAATTTTACCGCGATCTATATGACAGTTGTTTTTAGTGATGCCATAGAAAAAAAGGTGATACTGTACAAATAAAATTTCCTAACATTTTATGCAAATTTAAAATTCTATAAACGTTTTTTTTTTTATTTACACATAAAATAATTTTAACACGCTGTATTTAAATCAAATAAAAAAACTGATTACACAATATTGTTTAAAAATATAAAAATATTTTTAGTGAAATCATTGAAAATAGTTAAAAAAAATATTGACAATGAGGAATTCCACTGTTTTCTAATTTTTTTTTTTCTATTAGCGTACTATTTAACTAAGCAGATTTTTTTTATTTTTTGGTGCGTTATTTACAAAGATATGATTTTTTAAAGTTACATTTATCAAATACCGCGCCAAATGACTGTAATCAGTGTGTCACTTTTCGGTAGTGACGTCATGAAACGGTTGGCGTTCTTACTTTCACTGACCGCGGTAAGTTGTATTTCTCCAGCCAATAACAAAACTGACAAGAATCTATGGAATATTGCTTTGATTACTTCATTTAGTCGATCGTAATTTGCTCATTTCTATGTTATGGTTGTTTTTACGAACGTTTCCATTTAGAAAAAATTAGAAAGTTGACATAATCTCTGGTTGAAATGTCAAATTATACTGTTTTTTTCTATGGTCAAAACGTTCCTTACAAGGTGCGGGGGCTTTAAAGCGGAAACCGGAAATACTACACGTAGATATAAGGAGTGGCGTAATTATTTACGATTTTAAAATGAATACTATTTTTTATATTTTTTATATTTTTTATTTATTTTTGCGTGCGTTTTTAAGATATTTCATCCTACTCCAAAATTTTTAAATGTTCACATGGACACGAAAACATTTTTCAAATTTAATCCCGGGTCGGGCTGGAATTCCTCATTACCACTTATCCCCGTTTTTACAAATTTTCTGGAAGTATATGTACACTATAGTGTAGAAAATCAATATTATTTTTATGTAATTCCCATTGTTTCCATACATCTTTAATTTCCTACCTTTTTCAACGTTCCAATCCGCCGGTTGCTAAATAATAATAACTATGGCTCGCATGCACCAATGTCCTGATTGTGTCGTATTGTAAACTCGAGACAAGATCTGGACTTTTTTGGTGCAAGTCTTTATAGATTTAAAAATTCACTAAGATAGACCGGATATTGTCTTGAGCTAGTAATTTTTATTTTAGCTTTTATTTAATTAATTTTTTAATTTTTTTTTATTTAATAGCATAATTATACATTTTTACAATTTAAAAAAAAAAAATCACTTGTTTTATTTTTAATAAAACTAAAATCCCACCAAGCCACTTTTTGTAGCTTGTTGGTGAAGATTATATTTATACTGACTTAATAATATTATTTACATTTATAAAAACAATGAATAACAGATAAAAATTAACAGCCGGAAAGATCAGAATAAACATGTTTATACAAATAATAATATATAAATTTATTTTTTGCCTGTATCTATTATAAGAAATTGTATTTGCCATCGTTAGAATGGACTGCGTAAGTCCGTCCAATAAATAAATAAATTTAGCGTTTTCCTCATTTTTTTCTTGCTCCCTTGAAAAATGTAAAAAGGAAATTGAACTGTATTTTATTTTCAACATGGAGAACTATTATTCCAGCGTCTTTATTGAAAAGTCTAATGTTTTAATTACTGGATCACACTTACTTTGGCCGTGCCGAGTTTCTCGATGTTGGGAACGATCTGCAGAGTGGCGTACTTCACTTCCATCCTCTTCTGTTTTACGTCTGGCTTCTCCCCGTCTGCGGACGACAAATCGCATATTAATTATTAAATATTTCATAACCTAATCGGCGCATGTAAGCCCTACTAAAATGCATGACGCGTTGGTTATATATTTTGTGCAACAAACGGTGAAGTTGTACAGCGGGTTTCGCATGTCGGTTTGATCGGTGTCCTGACGCGACCGGGCGACATAGAAAATTATCCTCGGCTCTGCCCGACCGAGTCTCTCCAGGGTATGCTCGGCTACAACAGTTTAGAGACTAGAAGGAATGTGGATTTGACTACATATTTTTAACCATTGTTGCGCGGTATGGTCGATAATCCCGAGATTATGAGGAGCATCGGTTTATATGTTTCTGGTAATTACCTAAGACAGCGTCAGCGTACCTTGCCGATGGTTATTCCTATTGAAAGCACTACCTTTAGGCTGAACGACATCGCTCTGGATGTTGATCTGTTCCATGTATCCGAAGGAATTTTCCGGAGCAGGATTCTCCTACTACTTTGACATGAGTCTCTTTCGTGTATTTTTTTTCTTTTTTATAATATGTACGTATTGAATATATTTTTGTAACGTATATGTTGTATTTAAAATAAAAGAATTGAATTGAATTGAAAAAGTCATCTCTGTAATGAGCCGCGTACCCTGGCAGTGCAGCTTGGGCAGGATGTTCTGGAAGGGCGCGGCGTGCAGCAGGTCGGCGATCTCCTCCTGGCCGAGGGCCTGCTCGCACAGCAGGCAGAACAGGATGGTGTTGCCGAGCTCGCGCAGCGCGTGGAACAGCTCCGTGCGCGCCTCGCCGTACTGCACGATGTCCGTCAGCTGCGCGTGGTAGTATCCCAGCACGCCTGTGACAAAAACAGGTTGAAATTTTTTTGGGTTGAAGTTTTAGGTTGAAATTTTTTCAAAACTCGTTTGATCTGTCAAAAGAAGCCAAGCCGCGCGCCGCCGCGGTTGCCCAAAACGGTGAATAAAATCAAGGGCAACAAAAAAATGTGTAAATTGTTGTCTCAACTAAATTCAAAGTAGATTCAGTATAATTGACCATTTTGTTTAAGTGTCTAAATTTGACTTTTTACTAAATTGTGACGTGCAGTTGACGCATGTTTAGGAAGAATAAAGTCTACAAATTAGGATGCAGAAAGTTTAAAAATGTGGCAATAGAAATATTATTTGAAGTTATTAACATAATGTGAAAAGGAGATAGTTTAAACAGTTATCATAAAAGTGTGAAACAGTTTTGCCGCGATGTAAATGACAGTTGAAATTTTGTGGTGCCATACTAAAAAAAGTGATACCATATAAATAAAACTTCATAATATTTAGGGGAAAAATCATCGTATGCATTTTATGCAAATTCATATTTTTATTTTTGTGTTTTTAAGATTACATACCTACATAAAATTATAAATACGAGTTTGTCGAGTTGTTTACGCTTAAATCAGTCACGGAAACAACAAGCCGCTCGCTTAGAATCAAAATATTTACTGTCAGATGCGGGTAATTCTTACGGTCGAAGATGAAACTTCTATCTTTACCTGGAGAGCCGTAGTCGTAGCGCGGCAGCTTGCACAGCGGAGGCATGGCGGCGGCTAGAGCGCGCGCAAACTGCGACAGACTCCCCTGTATCAGTCCCTTTGCCACCCCGAGCAGCTCCTCGAGCACCTGGAACCGGAGACACAACTCAGAATGAGGGTTATGTTTGGTCCTTCGAACCGGATAATTCTCATTGTGTCACAAATAATTTTAAAGAGGTACTAATTTTTGTACCTCAGAATGTAAAATATGGGAGTCCATTTTTGGCAAGCAGAAATTACATAGTCAACGATATTTTTGTCTCATGAGTACCAATAGGTGCTTAATTTGTTGCAACTCTTCCATCTGTTGACTTTTGCAAAGTTAAAAAGCTGAAACTTTTATCATGCGGGTGAGATTCTTCCGGCTGAACTAATTCACCTACTAGGCAACGCCTGAAAACAATTTTCCAATTTTCATGCTTCTTCTTTTATTAGTTAGTTAATTCAACAATGTTTTGAGTATGTCCAAATGTTTGACAGAATGATGATGGCTTATTTTAAGTGAGATTTCAGTGTTTCGTTTGGTCCTTCGAACCGGAAAATCTTCAGTCGTAATGAACTTGTGCACCGACATTTGGTCCTTCGAGCCGGATATTCGCACCGGTTATGTGTCTCGCACTCACCACGGCCACGCCCTGGTAGCCGAGCAGGCGCACGAGCGCGTGCAGGTGCTGCGGGCCCACGAAGCCCGAGTACTGCGCGTACTGGGTGGAGTACGCCAGGCTCAGCTGCTTGGAGCCCCACAGGTGGGCGTGCGCCGCCTGCGGGGGCTTCTCACGCTGGACGGCGGCCCCGAAGTGGACGGTGCGCGTCTTCACGAATCTGGAAACAGAATCACATCAAGTCATTCCATTGCTAATGATTTTGAGAAAATTATCAATAAAAACTGGCGCTTTTGATCAAAGTAGGCATCTTCAAGACTGGTAAATTGTTTTGAAGGTGTATGTATAGTGGGTTTTGCATGTTGGTTTAATTAGTGTCCTGACAAAGAGACGGGTACGTCTCGAAACCGGTAGACATAGAAAAGTGGTTATATACAAATATTTAACAACATTTAGTAAAAAATATAATATTATTGATATTTTAAGCATTAACTTTGTGGTCAAACATTTCACTAAATGTTATTAAATATTTGTATATAACCACTTACCGACTTTTCTATGTCTACCGGTTTCGAGACATACCCGTCTCTTCGTCTAAAATGTTGGTTTAATTGGTGTCCTGACAGTAAAAATATACAAATATTTAATAACATTTATTGAAAAATATAAGTTCACATGACAATGACAGGTCATAAGCCCTGTAAATGCCTATACTTACATATTGCCTCCTCTAAAATGTTCTTCATCTCTGTTGTAATACATTTAAAATGAATTTCATAGGTTGGTTGTTGATTTGCAGGCCAATGTACAGCTAAAATTTTAAAAATAACCAAACAAAATGGGTCCAAGCTCAGACCCTTGCGGTATTCCAACATCGGTAGCTACCTGTTTGTGGCGGCGTTGTAGCAGTAGTTGGGCAGGAAGTCGTAGTTGAGCTCCCAGAAGACGTGCAGCGCCACGCGGCCGTAGGGCGCCAGCACGCTGTGGTCGGCCTCGCGGAGCACGGCCTCCCAGGGGTCGAGGGTCAGCCAGCGCGACAGCAGACGGTGGCAGAGCCTGTTCACGGCCAGCAGCCCCTCCAGCTCCTGCGGAGGGACGTTACATGTGTAAGGAGACATTACATGTGCAGAGATATTATTAATATTTTTTTATTTATTTACTTATAGGTTGGTAATTACAAATTATTTGAGACATGAGTCCCAACTCCATGGGACTAAAAGTCCTGTGTTGAGTTGGGACGAATATGTGCAGAGACATTACACGAGTGTAAAGAGATAAAACATGTGTAGATAGAAAAAGACACGCAGAGAGACATTAAAAGTGTGGAGAGACATTACATTACATGTGAAGGTAGATATTATGTGTGTAGATAGACATTAGACGTGTAGAGACATTTCACGTGTAGAGAGATATTACGTGTGTGGAGACAAATTACAAATGTAGATAAATTACATTCATAATGAGACATTACATTCATATTCATGGAGAGACATTACATTCATATTCATGGAGAGACATTACATTCATGTAAAATACATTACATTCATAGAGAGAAGTTAAATTCGTTGAGACATTAAATTTACCTGTTTACTGTGAATTTTTTCTACAAATATCATTTAAGTCTAATGAGGAAGTTCAGTGTTATGGGAAATTGGATATGAAGATGTTAGGATTTGTTCTACGTACTGCCAGGGTTTTCGGAAATACCCGCGTACTGAGAATTCTTTACAACTCTTCGGTGCGAAGTAGACTCGAGAGTGGCTCGATGATTCGGGGGCCACATGAACTGAAGTACTCTCTTATTATAGAGAAAATCCAAAAGGAGATATCTCTACATGAGAGAGTGCGGGTATTATCCTCGGCTCTACCCGACCGAGTCTCCCCAGGGTATGCTCGGCTACAGCAGTTTAGAGACTAGAAGGAATGTGTATTTGACTACACATTTTTATCCATTGTTGCGCGGTATGGTCAATAATCTTGAAATTATGATGATCATTGGTTTGTATGTTCCTGATAATTACCTAAAACAGCGTCAGCATCAATTGTTTCATATTCCGATATACAGGAGCACCCTGCCGTTGGAAGGGCTATCGCTACGCTGAACAACATCGCTCTGGATGTTGAACTGTTCCATGTTACCGAAGGGGTTTTCCGGAGCAGGATTCTCCTACAACTTTGACACGAGTCTCTTTCATGTATTTTTTCTTTTTTATAATATGTACGTATTGAATATATGTTTGTAATGTATATGTTATATTTAAAATAAATGAATTGAATTGAATGAAAAATGTTTTCAAAATGTCTGAAAAAATTAACAAAGTTGCCAATCAACCAATGATTGAGTGTTGTGATGGGTTTCGGGTTTCAGGGAAGCCAACTCATCGAAGAGCCCCACTAAACGAAAAGTGCACAGAGGGACTCACCACGACGCCGGTGATGTCGCCCGCCTCGAACTTGGCCACGGCGCAGCACAGCGAGCGGTGCATGTCGGCGTTGAGGCGCTGCGCCAGCAGCCGCGCCAGGTCCACGCAGCGGCCCAGCAGCGCCACGTGGCGCTGGCGCAGCAGCGCGCCGTAGCGCGACGCGGCCGGCTGCGCGAGGCTCCACGCGCCGCGCGACACGCACTCGCCCCGGTAGCGCTTGTCCAGCAGGATGCTGCACGCGACACATTACTCATATCAATTTGAAATAAATGTTGGTACGTAAAACTCACACGTTTAATAAATGCGCAGCAAAACCCCTGAACTATCATGTCCAAGGGACAGACAAAAAAAGTGTTAATAAAAGAGTGAAAAAATTCATTCAGAATTAACAATGTTTTGAGTATGTCCCAATATTTGCAGACAGGCTGGATATTCAGAGCTAAAATTTTTGCAACAAAGAGTGAAAGCATTTTTGAGGAGGGAATATGAAAGTCTAGGCATTCACAGGGCTTATGACCTGTCATTGGCTGGTTTAAGTAGCCACTTTACACACTGCGTAACATTCACCATTCTGCCTAGGTATGTTTAAACATCCACATTTCCTTGACTCTTCCGTCTGTTGACTTTTGCGAAGTAAAGGAGCCGAAACCTTTAACCAGCCATTGACAGGTCATAAGCCCTGTAGATTCCTGGACTTCTATATTACCTTCTCTTAAATGTTCTTCATTTCTGTTGTAATATGTTAATATAAACAGCTCCCCAGGGAGTTGAATCCAGTCCTTGTCTACAAAAATTTGGACAAACTGTAAATTGGCCACTTTAACCAGCCATTGACAGGTCATAAGCCCTGTAGATGCCTGGACTTCTATATTACCTTCTCTTAAATGTTCTTCATCTCTGTTGTAATATGTTCATTTGATGTGTCAAAAAAGCCAAAATTACGTCGTAATAACGATGCCGCGGCCCGCGCGCCGCCGCGTGTGCCACGCGAATGAAGAATAAAAACAGGTAAACAACTAATAAAGGATAAATTATTGTCTTAACCTAAATTCAAAGCAGGTGCAGTATAATTGACCTTTTTTTAAAGTGTCTTTCTTTAGGGTTACAAAGTTTGTCCAATAATAGTTAAAATATATCAATAGATGAAAAATATATCTTGCTCTAACTATAATGCTTTTTTACAGGATATATAGATAGAGGAAAGACTGTTGTGCATAGTTAGCGCTGCAGACTGGCAGATGGAATAAATACTTATTTCTGGTCGCGCGAAAGGGGACATTGAGATTAATTTTGGAGAGTAGATTAAAAGAGTCTACTTTATTATTTAATAATTTATGTAAATAGTAAATAAATATTTATGTCCACGCTGCCAGGAATTTAACCGGAGTATTAAAGATGCTTAGCCGTCCCAGAAGCTGGCGGTAACAGATCAGGCGTAGAGCCCTTTGGTCACATTACCTGGCAGCCAGCTGCTTGTAGTGGGCGTATATTTGTTCGGAGAGCTTGTAGACAAACTGGTCGAAGCACAGGTTCACCTCGGCCTCTACTTCGTCGTACAAGAACTGCTTCTTGAAGACTGCCAGGGCGTACTGCGCGGAGTCGTTGTAGAGGTCCAGGGGATATAGCACGTATCTGCAACAAGACAAATTGGTCACCATGGAAGATTCCACGGTTGTTGTAATGACAGAAATCGAGATTATAAAAATTTCCTCACTACTGAATATTTGACGAATTTTGTCACCAAGGCAGATTCCACAATTTTGTCACCACTGTAGATTCTACTAATTTGGTAACTGGGCTGGTATTCCAAACGCTCTCGTGGCCATATTATCTTGTGTATTTACATACAAAATACACGAGAGTGGTTCAGAATATCACCCCTGGAGCACATTCAAGGAATTTCATCACTATTGTAGATTCTACTTATTCAATCATTAGTGTAGATTCTACGAATTACATCACAACGGTGGATTCTACTAATTTGATTACTAGGGTAGATTATATGACTTTTATCACCGCTGAAAATTTCACTAATTTGGTCACTAAGGCAAATTCTACAAACACCACTGTAGATTCTACTAATTTGGTAACTGAAGCACATTCTATGAATTTTATCACTATTCTACATCCTTATTCAATAAGTAGTGTTTATATGACTTTTATCACCACCGAAAATTCTACCAATTTGGTCACCAAGGTAAATTCCACAAATTTTGTCACTACTGTAGATTCTAAAAATTTTGTCACCACTGTAGATTCTACAAATTTTGTCACCACTGTTACAAATTAAGTCACTAGAGCAGATCCTACAAATTTCGTCACTACTGCAGATTTTAATAATTTGATCACTAGGGTAGATATCACAATTTTTTCACTACTGAAGATTCTACTCATTTGGCCACTAGGACAGATTCTACAACTCTAACCCCTACTATAGATTCAGCGAGTATTATCGCTATTACAAATTTGATCGGTAAGTAGTGTAGAGATTTCGAAAATTGAGCAAAATTTTCATTTTTTAACTCATATGAGACTGTAAGTATTCGGATAATACCCACATCTGAAACTATGAACTGTGAAGTGCTTCAAACAAGAGACGCAAACAGAACTTAAAGTGAGTAAAAAAATTCTATACAGTCCACAACATTCTATCTGTTTTCAGTTTGCAAAACCTTGTCACTACCGCAGGTTTGACGAATTAAGTATTACAAATTTGATCAATAGATAGTGTAAAGATTTAGAAAATTGAGCTAAATTTTCATTTTTAAACTCATATAAGACTATGTATCCCGATCCTACCCACATCTGAAACTATAAACTGTGAAGTGCGTCAAACAAGAGACGCAAACAGAACTTAAAGTGAGTAAAAACTTTCTATACAGTCCACAACATTATATCTGTTGTCAGTTTGCAAAACCTTGTCACTACCGCAGGTTGGACGAATTCAGCAACCAGTTTAGATTTTCCATACTCACTCCATCATGCTGGGTTCCTTGGTACGGAGTATATGGTCCGTCAGTATCCACGGCATGGACATTTCTATGGGGAACTGGATCCGCTTCTCCATGGTGATAAGGTCGCTGCACTCTTCGTTGTGCTTGTGACGCACGGTGCATTTCTGGAAAAACACCGTAATTGGCTCGATCAAATCACCGTACATTCCCATGGTAAAAGCGAGTAAAATTTATTGACTGGAGACTCGGCAGTTCTTACATTGATTCTTCGGCCCATAGTCATCTCCAAGTAGAACTCTCTGTACCACAGCTGGGAGAGATCGCAGCATTTCTGGAGAGACTCTGAAAGCAAACAAAATATTTATGTCAAAGGTCAAATCACTGATGCCCTGTAAAGCCAAATTTGAAGGAGACTCTGTCACCCTCATATGTATATGTATATAGTGCTGAATAAGCCAAGTTTACCTGAAAAGGACAGCAGATAGTTCCAGAAGAAGCTGGCGCGGTGGAACGTGTCGATCTGCTGCAGAGTGGTGGCGTCGAGGTCGCGTCGCAGCGTCCGCTTCCCTCCCGACTTGTCCGCGATGAGCGCCTCCAGCTGGGTACGCACCATGTAGAGTTGCGTCGACGACGGACCTGGTTTACACGGGTCCATCATTATCCATATTAGGTGTTAACCAATATCACCAATAGCAAAACACAACAATAAAGGGTATACAGAATTCAAAACGTTGCGTTTGCTTTTACATCAAATATATTACAAGCCTATCTGGTTGCGAATTATTTGGGTATGCATTGTTCAAGTATTGTACCAACTTCTACATCCTTTGTACCCACAACCACTGTTCACTTCTCACCTCAGTTTTCTTTGATCACCCGTCACATAAAGACCTCGCGTCATGAATTGCGCGATTATTTCATTGAACGTATGCCGCATTATAGACTTTGTTTCCACCAACCACCAGTGTTGAGCTCCAGATTGGGGCCTGCCCTTGTATTGGTTCCGCTCGCAATTGGCCAGTCGGACCACAGCAATTCCATCAAGAACGAAGATAAGGTTAGTGGCCTCCGTTCCTAATCCATCTCATTTGTTGGGGTTGTGACGATTGACACTGTTTACCGCATATCGAGGATACTCACATATTTTCATTAAAATTAAATACAGTTCACTCCGCTAAATAATATCGTAGAACAACAGAGATTAAGAAAATTTAAGAGAAGGTAATATAGAAGTCTAGGCTTCTACAGGGCTTATGACCGGTCAATGGCTGGTTTATGTGGCCTCTTTACACACTGTGTAACATTCACCATTCTGCCCATATTTGAACATCTATATTCCTTCAATTCTTTCATCTGTTAATGTTTGTGAAGTTAAACAGCTGAAACCTTTGTTGTTGCCTAGTATGTAGGTGAAATAATTCAATTAGATGAATCTCACACGCATAAATAAAGGTTTCAGCTCTTTAACTTCACAAACATTAACAGATGAAAGAATTGAAGGAATATATAGATGTTCAAACATAGTCAAAATGGTGAATGTTACACAATATATGTATATTTGGATAATTAATATGGCGCCATTTTTATGAAAATCACCTCAAGGGCGCTGCACAATAAATAAATATCCCAGCACGTCTTGTAGCTACAGAGCGCATGGACTGTTGAGATTCTAGTTCCTCGTCTCATCATATCATGATAAATTACAGTATTGATATATAGGAGCTAGATTACAGCACGTCTTGCAGCTACAGAGAGCATGTACAATAAGAAATCTATCCCCTTTAAGAGTTTTAGTGATATTTTTAAAATGAAATAAAAAACTAATTTATAAAAATAGAAGTTAGATTACAACAAGTCTTGCAGCTACTGAGCGCATGGACAGTTGGAATTCTACACATCATTTACTAAATTTAGATTTTTTATAGTTCATAACATTTACCTATTGAAGCTAGATTACTAATTGTCTTGCAGCTACAAAGTGCATGGACGAGTAAATTCTAGCAACTTGAAATTATCAATAAATTTACAAAAATAAACATTGAGCATAATAGTACATTTGTTAAGTGTTCTTGCTAAAAAGTAAACAATAAAAAAACTAACAGATAAAGCACCGTTTCAACACTATGGATAACAAAACAGATCAAAATATATTTATAACTAGCGGACCCAAAATTGTCCTGCCCGAAAGTTGGCTTGCCTGTTATTAGCTTGGAAAAAGACTTTTCATTGATAAGTATGTACCTAGGTACTTGTTTATGATTGAATTCCAAAACTAAAAATTATTAATATTCAAATATTAAATTTAAGTAGGTACCTAGGTACTTGTTCGTGGTTGAGTTCCAAAACATAAAAAAATTCATTTTCAAATGTAGAATTCTTTTTGCAAATGTCAAACTTTGCTCTTCTCACCAACAGGGGTGCACTTTATTCATGAATGCGATTTTTCAAAATGTACTGAATGTTAGTTAATATTATTTTAGTATTACCAAAAATCCAATTAAAATAAATAAATAGGAAGAAATTATAAGGAATGTATCTGATTGGGATCCATAAAAAGCAAATGTTGTTTGTAAACATTCAAAAACAAACTTTTTTAAACAAGATGAGGTAGATGAAAAAAAGATTTATGCTTATAACTTTTTTTTTACAGATTTGATTGAAAATTTTAATATCTACGAACACGCGGAGCGAAAAGATCTACACTTCGCTGAAAACTGGACGTAAATCGGTTAAGTCGTTTAGGAGTTCAGTGACATCACACGTACAGAAGAATTATATATATATAAAGATAAATAAAATGTGTAAAGTGGCCACATAAACCAGCCAATGACAGGTCAAAAGCCCTGTAAATGCCTAGACTTCCATATTCCCTGCTCTAAAATGTTCTCCGTGATATTTTTCCATTTTTAAGGCATATTTATGTGGTATGTCGCAGAAAAAGCAGACACCGGGCTAAATCCACATTCTGTATTCTGTCTCTGTTGTACAAAATACACGCATAAGCCACGACTCACCAACGTTCCTGCTGGGAATGCGATAGTTGAATTCCTTATCGGGGGCGTCCTTCTTCCCGCGAAGAGCCGGATCGTTCTCCGGGTCCAGCCCGGAAGCCCAGTCTCCGCAGGTCTCTCTCACTGACACCATGATGCTGAAAGCCGAGAACCTCCCATAGAATATCACGAGTGAATCGTTTAGTTCTTCGTTGACCACACACAAGATTCCCAGGGAAGACTGCACATTATTAAGTGAAACAATGTCCCTTTGAAAGGAGGCTACATTTCATCAAGGTAAAACTATGTCCCTTTGAAGGGAGGCTATATTTCATCAAGGTTAAACTATGTCCCTTTGAAGGGAGGCTATATTTCATCAAGGTTAAACTATGTCCCATTGAAAGGAGGTTACATTTCATCAAGGTAAAACTATGTCCCTTTGAAGGGAGGCTATATTTCATCAAGGTTAAACTATGTCCCATTGAAAGGAGGCTACATCCCATCAAGGTAAAACGATGTCCCATTGAAGTGAGGCTACATCCCATCAAGCTAAAATTATGTGCCTTTGAAGGGAGGCTACGTCCCATCAGATAAAAGTATGTCCCTTCGAAGGGAAGCTACATTTCATCAAGGTAAAACTATGTCTTTTTGAAGGAAGGCTACATTTCATCAAGGTAAAACTATGTCCCTTTGAAAGGAGGCTACATCCCATCAAGGTAAAACTATGTCCCTTTGAAGGGAGGCTACATTTCATCAAGGTAAAACTATGTCCCTTTGAAAGGAGGCTATATCCCATCAAGGTAAAACTATATCCCTTTGAAGGGAGGCTACACCCCATCAAGGTAATACTGTGTCCCTATCAAGGGAGGCCTCCACTGCTCGGAGGGAGAGTCCACCCGCCCAGCTGTACGGTCGGTTAGGTTACCTTCTGATGAGGTCGCGCTTGTTCTTGATGGCCTTCCGCAGCGGCTCGCGCAGCGTCTGCTGCACGAACTTCTGCAGCGTGGCGTGCACGCTGCGGCGCGCGGCGTCCGCGAACACCCCCTCCATGCGCGCCAGCAGCGCCTGCAGCCCCTTGACGGTCGCGATCACCTCCACGAGGGCCAGCTTCTCCTCCGACGTGTAGTTGTACCGAGTGGCCTGCGACGGGGTACAGCAACAGCTCAATACACATCTACTATCATAGTTTACATAGTTTCTCTAAATAATTACTGGCATACTAATGTCAATAGTGAAGGGAAATTACTGATCACTGATCATGTACCGATCAAATCGATTTTACCAGTTTTTTCATGCAAACATGAAACTCTGTTTCCGAAAATTGATATAAAAACGCAAAAACAAGCCTATTATAGTGTGTTTAAGACAATTATTCACCAAAAAATAAGACATTTATACTTTTTTCATGAACAACATCAAATTAATTATTTTTTTATTCGATCGATTTACATTGATCAATTTGTCCCATCTCAAGCGTTCTTGCAAAATGATGTAACCTTGTAAGAACGTTGTGAATAATTAGGTTTATTTTAGTTTTAAAGCTGATTTTATATTACAATATTTGAGTTTGTCCAAATGTTCGTAGACAAAAGACTGGATTTCACCCCCTCGGGAGTCATTAAGATTAAAATCAACAAATGGAAGAATTAAAGAAATATGGATGTTCAAACATAGGCAAAATGGTGAATGTTACACAGTGTGTAAAGTGGCCACTTAAACCAGCCAATGACAGGTCATAAGCCCTGTAAATGCCTAGACTTCCATATTCCCTTATTTGAGGTATTCTCCATCTCTGTTGTAATTTGCTGATTTTATATATTTATGTTGATTTATATGTAAAGCATTGTATTAAAAACATTCATTAACACGGCAGATTCAAATGATTTTTCGTGTGTCAATATAAACAACTCCTTAGAAGTTACTACAAAGTTATGTCATCACTTTTTCTGACAAATGTCATTCTAATCAAGCAACATTTTAAGGACTATAGGAAAGGCTGCCAGCCCGTGTTAAATAATAAAGACCGTCTCACCCTCTCGTACTCCTCGGCTTCCACGGGACAGTCGGGGTTGCGGTGATGGTCCGTCGGGTGGAGCAGCTTCCAGGAGCAGTGCTCCGTGAGCACCGACGCCCAGCCGGACAGGAGCTGCAGCCCCCGCAGGGCCAGCTCTGTGGTGGCCGCGTTCTCCTCCTCGGAGCCGGACTCCTTGTACGTGGTGGTGACCTGCGATACGGAGGTATTTATTTAAATACTGTTGAATGTTGTATTTTTTAGTGCATTTAAAATTAAATCAAAATACCATTTCACATTTTTTTTCCTACAATCAACCAACTTGTTGGTCGGAAAAGTTAGCCTTAGACAGTTTATATGTGTTCTTATTATCTTTGGATAATTTATACAACACCATTATTTTGTGAAAATCACCTCAGTAAATAAGGATCCTAGCACGTCTTGCAGCTACAGAGCGCGTGGACGATTGGGTTTCAAGTTCCTAGTTTCCAATTATGATCTATTTCAATTTATTTCAACAGAGAGGAAAAAACATTTTTGAGAAGGAAATATGAAAGTCTAGGCATTTACAGGGCTTATGACCTGTCATCGGCTGGTTTAAGAGGCCACTTTACACACTGTGTAAGATTCACCATTCTGTCCATGTTTGAACATCCACATTTCCTCAACTCTTCCATCTGTTGACTTTTGTGAAGTAAAAGGGCTGAAACCTTTATCACGTGGGTGAGATTCATCCAGTTGAACCAAATCACCTACTTTCCAATTTTTATGCTTCTTCTTTTACCAGGTAGTAATTCAACAGGCCACTTGAACCAGCCGATGACAGGTCATAAGCCCTGTAAATGCCTAGACTTTCATATTTCCTTCTCAAAAATGTTTTCCCTCTCTGTTGAAATAAATTTAAATATGAATAACTCCCCAGGGAAGAAATCCAGCCAGTCTGCAAGCATTTGGACATACTCAAACATTGATGATCTATTTCAATTATTCATTCATTTATTCATATTTTTCTCTTACAAACTATAATTAATAATAAAAATAATGTGACCTCACTGGGGTTACTCGTGCCGAGGACACTTAACAATATACTATTTTGAAATATTATTACATTTGAAAATAAACAAAGAAGACTAACTTAATAAACAGAGAA
>NW_028280026.1:0-22981 GCF_059751315.1 Micrasema longulum | reverse complement strand
TTCACTGAAGCGATTTCCATAATGTTGGTGTCGAGAAAGGATAAGTAAATCTGAAGAAAATGTATTTATTTATTAATTCAAAATTACACTAGTTTAAATATTGATAAACTTATTAAGGCTTTTTAGGCTATGCCCGTGTCAAGCCACAATAAATAACAATAAAAATACAAAGTAAAATTAATGAGATTAAATTATAATGACATGTGATGCAATTGAATAAAAATCTAGAAAAAAAAGGTATAAGTAATAAATAATAAAATTCCAAAGATTACAATGCAAAAAAGATAATCAGAAATAATTTTTAAAAATATAAATTATACAAATTAAGAATCACACATAATCAGATATACAAAATAATGGTATTATTAAAATCAACAAAATAATATTAAAATATAATAGTATTAAAAAAATAATTAAAAAAATAAGAGTATAATATTATGTTAATAAAATTTGTATAAAACCACTCACCGACTTATCTGTCTACCGGTTTCGAGACGTAACCCGTCTCTTTGTCAGGACAACAACACTACACCAACATGCAAATACCACTACACACCTTCACCATAGTAGATTTGCAAAAATATAATCGATTAATATTTATTAATTAATAATCAAGTAACTTTCCAATATAGTCCATTATTCGATATTTCATTGTAATGGTCACCCTACCCTCCCCCTCTCTTTTTCCTCCTTTTCCGATTGTTAATCCTTTTGAAATATTAGCTTCATAAGTCATCAACCCTCGGTGGTGGCGTAGTGAAGCGTGTGTCTAACCTGCATGTCGATTTTATATTTTTGCAAATCTACTATGGTGAAGGTGTGTAGCGGTATTTGCATGTTTGTGTAGTGTTGTTTTCCTGACGAAGAGACGGGTTACGTCTCGAAACCGGTAGACAGATAAGTCGGCGAGTGGTTTTATACAAATTTTATTAACATAATATTAAAATGTTGGACCACAAAGTTAATGCTTTGAATATTAATAATAAAAGTATCATTGAAATCAACAGAAAAAATAATATATACATATTAAAACATAATGAGGAAGTTCAAAGGTTTT
Organism: Micrasema longulum; assembly: GCF_059751315.1. NCBI lineage: Eukaryota > Metazoa > Arthropoda > Insecta > Trichoptera > Brachycentridae > Micrasema > Micrasema longulum. Next base: position 21,924 of record NW_028280026.1, on the reverse strand, counting down.
TTTTTAATTTTTACATATCGTATTATCGGCGCTACGATTTTTCAAAGTTTTGTATTTCTGAAATAACTCCGCGTGTAACGTCAGAGGTTCATTTCCGCTTATTCTCATTCAGTTCTTCCCATTGGTTCAGGAGCGACAAGCAGACCGGAAATCTTCCATAGCTCTCAGATCATAGGTTGGTTCACATGAACCAGTGACGTCATTTAAAGTAGTGCGTTTTTATCAAAATATTTTTTATTATTTTTTCTGTACATTTTCAAGAAACATTGCTTTCCAATTTAATGCTCTAATTTTTACCCCGCGTAATAAAAAAAAATTTGTATCCAATTTCCCGTAGGGCTGAAGTTCCTCATAGAAATGATAATGGAGATATGTTTTCTAGAAACTCACTCAATACTATAGTAAGAAATATAAGGAATAGGAGCAATAAATCATATGCTCAATAATAGTACGTACTAAATTAAATAATACAAAAATACATAATGAAACAAGCCGAGTGAACGCGGTTGAAATGCGATCTCTTAGACGAATGTGTGGGAAATCAATGTATGACAGGGTTACGAATGATGAAATCAGGCGAGAGTGTAAATCTGAGACAAGTATAATTGTTAAGATTAAGAAAGGGTCTCTGAGATGGTTCGGTCACGTAGAACGAATGGACGACGAGAGAATGGTAAAACAAGTATATATGGCAAAAATGAACGGCAACGTTAGACGAGGACGACCGAGGAAGACGTGGCATGATCAGATAAACCAAAATTTTAAGTCTGGTCATGTCAAAAGCAGACAGAACCGAAGGGCATGTATGACAAGATGTATGAATGTAGAAGAGGCTAGGATTGTATGCCAGGATAGACGTGTGTGGCGGTCCATTCTCTCTGCCTACCCCTACGGTGAAATGGCGTGATGGTAGTAGTAGTAGATATAAAAACGCAAAAACAAGCCTATTATAGTGTGTTTAACACAATTATTCACCAAAAAATGAGACATTTATACTTTTTTCATGAACATCAAACGAATATTTTTTTTATTCATTCAATTGACATTGATAAATTTGTCTCATCTCTAACGTTTTTGCAAAATGATGTAACCTTGTAAGAACGTCGTTTATAATTAGGTTTATTTTAGTTTCAAAGCTGATTTCGATGTTGATTTATGGGCGTTACTTATAAACCTGGGCACTTTGATACATGACAGATGGCAGTGGGCATAACCATAGAAAAACATAACAGTTGAACTCGCATGCATCTTATTTAGAAATAAAGCAATGTGAATGTAGCTATGGTTGAAATACATGTCATGTCAATGATTTTAATAATAATAAATAATATAATTTGGCCATTCGTATCTTTAGCACATCGAGGTTTAATTACTATTAGCGATATTATGTTATTATTTGTATTTTGACACGGGTCGATTACAACTTTTCAAAGGCGAAAACTTTGACGTTTAATTTCTAGATCGTAATTAAAGACGTACCTAATCTTATATTTTTAGAACAAAATAATTATTTACCGTGATATTTAATCGAAAATGATTTCCAAAATGTGTACAGTGCCGAAAAATATTTTTAATAATCATAACCATCTTTTACAGTTCCAATTGAATAGAATCCGTTATTTGGTTTGTTAAATAAAATTATCACTTTTGAAATTCGTACATAAGTTTGATTGGTCACCATAGAATTAAATATTTATATGTTGGTCACTGTGTTTTCCAAATGTCAGTTTGACCACTACAACACTAGTTAACATTTCCAATAGACAAAAAACTTAATAATGACCATAAATTGTGCAGAGTAATTCAATAATAAAACCACGTTCAGTATTTTCATATTTGTTGATATATTATATTTATTTTTAAATACGTTTCAAAGATAAGTTGAAATCGACGATTTATAACCAGTTTTTTTATTTTATTCAAAAGGTTTTATTTAAGAACTATTTGATTAGGTTGGGTTGTAATATGGAGCGCTGTATTTTTTTTATTTGTTGCGCATTAGAAAAAGCACAATAAAAATGACGATATTTTTGTTAATTTATGTCAGAAGCCGCTTCTCAGGAAATGACTTTGTGACGTAACTAAATTTATTTATAAGAAATTCATGGCGTAGCCGAAATATTGAAATAAAAACGAGGATGTTTTTGTTAAGTGACGTTAGCAGGCGCTACTCAAGGGCGACTTTGTGACGTTAAGAAATTCATGGCGTAGCCGAAATATTGTAATAAAAACGAGGATGTTTTTGTTAAGTGACGTTAGCAGGCGCTACTCAAGGGCGACTTTGTGACGTTAAGAAATTCATGGCGTAGCCGAAATATTGTAATAAAAACGAGGATGTTTTTGCTAAGTGACGTTAGCAGGCGCTACTCAAGGGCAACTTTGTCACGTGACGAAATTGTTTTATAAGAAATTCACGGCGAAGCCGAGATGCGTGGTGTTTCGAAATATATCAGTGTAGGTAGCCGCCTAGTTATAATATATTTTTTGTATATGTATAATTCTTATTTTTGTGTATTTATACTTATAATTTGAATATGTTTATGTATGATTCTTATTTTAATATGTTAATGTATTAATCGCTATTTTTTTCCAATTATTTTTAATCGCTATCCCGTTTATAGATTATATTTGAAACACCTAAAAATACATTTTTAAAAGTATTACATGTTATTTTTGTATTTTCCATTATATTATTGTTCATGTATATTTTATATTATTAGTTCTTTTAATTTACTATATTTTTTTTTTTTACAAAAAATAAAAATGCGTATTTTTCGGATGTATTTTTCTGTAGAAAGAAAGAAGAAGAATTTTCCTGTAATAGACAATCTATGAAAATAATACACCTCTAATTTCAGCTCTCAGTTGATCGAATTTCCAATCTTCCTTTTTTTCGATGGTTAAAACTCTATGAAATTCAAAGACAATAAAATTTTTCCTGTCATGTATCGATGTGCCCAGGTTTATAAGTTGCCCCGATTTATGTTTCAAGCGTTGTAATAAAAAAAATAAATTAACACGCCAGATACAAATGATTTTTCGTGTGTCAATATAAATAACTCCTTTGACGTTACTACAAAGTTATTTCGTCACTTTTTCTGACAACTGTCATTCTAATCATGTTGCATTTTAAGGACTATAGTAACAAATTTCGGCCATAGAATAGCATTTACGGACAGGCACCCTCGATTTTTAAAAAGTCCTGGTACCTCTTCCTTATCAATTCCAGCTGATCCGTCAATTAATTTAAGAGCCGAGTTCTGTAAAATTTTTTAAATGTTGTTTTTACAAGAAAGGCCCCAACTGGTAATACCGTACCTAATAATTGGGGCTATGTATAGCGTGTGAGCTCGCCAATATATGACAGTAAAAATTTTATTGTCTTTGAATTTCCTAGAGTTTTATCCATCGAAAAAAAAGAAGATTGCAAATAAAATCAACAGACAATGGAAATTTGATGTGTATTATTTTAATAGATTGTTTATAACAGAAAAATACATAGAGAAATATGCATTTTTATTTTTTGTAATAAAAACAGTCTAGTAAATTCGAATAAATAAAAATACGCTTTATATTAACAATATTAATTAAAATGCAAAAATAACATTGAATACTTGAAAAATAAATATTACTGAGTGTTACAAACATAATTTAAAAAACGGATAGCGATTAAAAGTAAAAACTATCTTTAGTTTAATTCTTATAGCGATAAATACATAAACATTATAAAACAGGAGTTATATAAATACAAAAATAATATTGTAACTAGGTGGCTACCTACACGGTTAAATTTCGAAACACCACGCAATTTCTTATCTCAGCTACGCTATGTAAAATACAAAAAAAATATTTAAATTAATAATTTCATCACGTCATGAAGTCGCCCCTGGGTAGCGCCTGCTAACGTCAATCAACAAAAACATCCTCGTTTTAATTACAATATTTCGGCTACGCCATAAATCTCTTTTTTTAAATAATTTCTCACGTCACAAAGTCACCCCTGGGTAGCGCCTGCTAACTTCAATCAACAAAAACATCCTCGTTTTAATTACAATATTTCGGCTACGCCATGAATTTCTTATAAAAAATGTCAAAACGCCACAAAGCCACTCTCTAGCCACTCTCTGAGTGTCGCTACTGACATCATTTACAAAAACATAATTATTTGTGCTTTTTTCAGGTACGCAACATTTTTTTTAAATACACCTACCTAACCGATAAAATACTATTAGTAATTAAACCAAGGTTTGGCCAGTTACGGGCCGTTTTATTTCTATCAAACTTTAAATAGGAAATTATAAATGAAAACGTTCGTTTCAGATTTTGATAGTTATATGGTTCGAATCGTAAAAATATTTTTTAAATACTGAATACATTAAAAATCATATCCCCAGTTTATGAAAATACCCTATTGATTCTGCTAATGATTGATAAATAAGTCTTAATGTTTTTACTGTTACAAAATATTTTATTCCAAACATGCTGCCAATAACTGTCCTTAATCTTTTATATAATTTGGTAATACGTTTATCCCATTAAAAAAAAATTACACACTGGAATTGTTACTTACTTTTTGCAGTGATTTGTATGTAAAAACTTCGTTATATCGTCCAATAATATTGTTATTTCTGTAATTATCACCCATGAGAGATAGACGCGCAGAGATCATTCATGTGACAGAAGAACCACAGATAAAATCTAATACTATAGACAAATCACAAACAATGTGGTAAAAAAAATGTGGTTCCAGTTATGTTCAATTTGTTACCAAGCAATCTTAGAAATAGCCCTACCAAAAGTTACAAGGGCAAAATAATAGACTGGCTATTCGGTCAGGAGTTTATATATTAATAAAATTATTATTTCGAATCTCCTGGCTGTATTGGTGAATTGTAATTATTATTACAATTCACCAATACCTAGACTACACCGACCAGCGGCCGGCGGCTGGTAACGAGTATGGTGAAGTTGATATATTTCGTCTGTCTTTATATAAATATAGGTTAAGTATTCAAAAGGTTATAAATTAATTTGTGTATAATTTTTTAATATTGTTCTTTATTTACTTTTTTTTTCTCATGTATCTCTGTAATAATGTATAAACTTATATGTATGTATATGTATGCGTGTATGTTTTAATACGTAAATTTATTCAATATTTTTCTATATACCCTATACCTATGTTGGTATATTTTTTATTTTTACTTATTATTGTATCTTTTAGTTTTTCTTATGTTATTTTTAATTTTACTTATGTTTCACTGCTGCACTTGAATGTAATTTTTAATACATGTTAAAGCCCGTAGGGAGTGTAAATTAATAAATGAATAAATAAATAAATAAAAATGGAATATTTGTAAATATAGATAAATAAATAAAACAGAATTTATAAATATGTAATATTCTCATGGATATTTATATGTGTGTATATACATGTTCATATGTATGTATGTGTATAAATGTATGTATGGATATGTATGTGTGCATGTACGGGTATATTTCGGTAGTCAGGTGGCAGAAGGGACCATCTGTAATTTTCAAAAATGTTCAGGAGAGCTGAAATACGACTCAATTTCAAGACTTCAATCCCCAAACTAAAATATTTTAGTTTGCTTTTCAATAATACATTACCATTCTAAATTACAGTGTTTTTCTATGTGTATTTACTGAAATATTGATTAAAACTTTTGAAACTAAAAAACAGAAAAAAATACAGATGGTTCCTTCTGCCATCTGCCTACCGATTTATTTCTTTGTTTATTCATTCAAAATTACACTAGTTTAAATTTTGATGAACGTATTAAGGCTTTTTAGGCTATGCCCGTGTCAAGCCACAATAAATAACAATAAAATGCGCAAGGGTTTGTCATGTTCATAATACTAGACACTCCAATAAGGATTTGATTCTACGGAGAGGAGTCAATACTTTTTTGGCTCAAAGGCAGCAATATTATATAGGCCCGAGGGTATATAACCTTATCGCAGTTTCGTGGAAATGTGGTGGGATTGCCAGGCTGAGGAAGGTGTTGACTGCATTCTTAATCCATATTGGTCGGAGGGAGTCGGAGAATTTGTTGTCCGATGTAGAAGGACGTAAGCTGGTTACTTGTTTTACTAGTAATGACTTGAGACTTGGGATATAGAGATTTTGGTATTATTTATGTTTTCTCTGGATATTCATCGTTTACCTTTAAGACTGAAAAAGCACACATTATGATAAAACTGTAAATACTTTTAAATATCATTATAAAATACATAATTTACTGCCTTAGAACGGGAAGCTATCCCTAGTTAGGCAGTTTAGATGATCCAACAGCAAAAATAAAAAATATGTATGTTTACTTTTACTACTAAATTTATTTGTTGTATAAATAATTACTTGTATGTTGCTGTAATAAATATGTAAAAAAAAAAAATACATGGTCAAATTAATTAGATCAAATTATAATGACATAGAATAACAATCTAGAAAAAAAAGTTTACATATAAAAATATATCTATATTTTAAAAAAATATATTAATTGAAAACATATTATACATCATTTTTTATAATATTCCCAAGGAGATTTTTCAATATATATATATATATATATAGATAGATATGTATAAAGATATGGATATAGATAGAAACTTAGACAAGAATATGGAAATGGAAGTAGATTTGTTAAGAAATAATGTTTTTAATAAAATGCTCTGTGCCTATTAAATAAGTACATACTTTTATTTTAAATTTTGGTATTCTAGTTTTGCATTTATTTTTTATCGTATAATAGCGATATTATTTAATTATTTTTTGCTTTTTATTACATTTTTCTAAATGTAATTTAAAAACATAAATTATACGTACTTTTTTTCAGACCTTATATTTAACAACATTATTTTGAGTTTGTCCAAATTTTTATAGACAAGGACTGGATTCAACTCCCTGGGGAGCTGTTTATATTAACATATTACAACAGAGATGAAGAACATTCAAGAGAAGGTTATTTAGAAGTCTAGGCATCTACAGGGCTTATGACCTGTCAATGTCTGGTTTAAGTGGCCACTTTACACACTGTGTAACATTCACCATTCTGCCTAATTCAATTAGATGAATCTCACCCGCATAAATAAAGGTTTCAGCTCGCTTCTTTAACTTCACAAACATCAACAGAAGAAAGAATTGAAGGAATATAGATGTTCAAATATAGGCAGAATGGTGAATGTTACACAGTGTGTAAAGTGGCCACTTAAACCAGCCATTGACAGGTCATAAGCCCTGTAGATGCCTAGACTTCTAAATAACCTTCTCTTAAATGTTCTTCATCTCTGTTGTAATATCCTTATATTTAAGTTAGTAGTAATTATTATTTAACAACTATGTAGCGTTATTTTATGATTTAATGTAAAGGATCTTTACCGACGAGCCATATTAATTGGCTTGGTGAGTCATGTAAAAAAAAAATTAAAAAATGTTTTAAAAAATAATAAAAATGTAATATTGTATGTAAATAATAAATAAAAAACAGAAATTACGACTAGAATTGCTGCAAAGAATTACGTCTTAACAAATATTTTGTGATAGTAAAAAACGGGGACAATTAAGCCACTAAAAAACCATTATAGTTTTTTTATTTAAAAAAATTAAACAGAAATACCCGAGTTCTCATTACTGACTCAAATATTTAAATTTTCAGAACATTTCCTAAAAGTCGTAAAAATAACTTGCGCTGGAAAAATGCAAATTGAGTTGTGGTGAGGTGGGATTTGAACCTTGGACCTTTGACCCGTAAGTCCACCATACTACCACAAGACCACAACCCGATCGATAATATTTCATGTGTATCATGTTTTGTAAGGCCCTAAAAAGACAAAACAATTGCTGCTTTGGATGTTTAAGCATAGGCAGAATGGCGAACGTTACACAGTGTGTAAAGTGGCCACTTAAACCAGCCAATGACAGGTCATAAGCCCTGTAGATGCCTAGATTACCTTTTCTTAAATGTTCTTCATCTCTGTTGTAATATGTTAATATAAACAGCTCCCCAGGGAGTTGAATCCAGTCCTTGTCTACAAAAAAATGTGACAAACTCCAAATATTGTTGATAAATTACCTGGTCCATGAAGAATTATAGAAATTGAAAAAATAACATTTTCAGGCGTTGCCTAGTCTAGTATGTAGGTGAAATAATTCAATTAGATGAATCTCAGCCGCATAAATAAAGGTTTCAGCTCTTCAACTTCACAACCATCAACAGATGAAATAATTGAAGGAATATAGATGTTCAAATATGGGCAGAATGGTGAATATTACACAGTGTGTAAAGTGGCCACTAAACCAGCCATTGACAGGTCATAGGCCCTGTAGATGCCTAGACTTCTATATTCCACAATACTACCAGGAGACCACAACCCGATCGATAATATTTCATGTGTATCATGTTTTGTAAGGCCCTAAAAAGACAAAACAATTGCTGCTTTGGATGTTTAAGCATAGGCAGAATGGCGAACGTTACACAGTGTGTAAAGTGGCCACTTAAACCAGCCAATGGCTGGTCATAAGCCCTGTAAATGCCTAGACTTCGTTATCCCTTCTCAAAAGTGTTTTCCCTCTCTGTTACAGCAAATTTGAATAGGAACAACTCTCTAGGGAGGAAATCCAGCCAGTCTGCAAGCATTTGGACATACTAAAAACATTGTTGAATTCACCATTTTGCCTGTTTAAGCATCCACATTTTTTCAATTCTTCCGTCTGTTGATTTTAGCGAAGTTAAAGAGCTAAAATCTTTATTGTTGCGAAGAGATTCCACTGATCGAATTATTTTACATGTTGGGCAACGCCTGAAAATAATTATCTAAAATTTTAAAACTTCTTAGTCAATTTTTCATAAAATGTAAATAAATGTGTTTGTATATAACGGTGAACCAAGTAAATACACATTTCGTTTGTATTAGTAGGCAAACTAGAATATTTAATTTGAAAACTTTCTGTCATGAACACAAAGACAAAGCTTGATTTTAATGGACAGTAGTTTCTTAACCTGTTCTGTTAAAAGATAGTGGTTTCCCGCCAGTATGAGTTGACATGTGTGATTTCAAAGCATCTCTCCGTGAACATTTATATTGGCATTCTGAGCAAGAGAATGGTTTTTCACCGGTATGAGTTAACACGTGCGATTTTAGCGCGCCTTTCTGCGTACATCTGAACTGGCACTCAGGGCATGAAAATGGTTTCTCACCGGTGTGAATTAATATGTGCGACTTAAGTGCGCCTTTTTGAGTACATTTAAATTTGCACTGAAAGCATGAGAATGGTTTTTCACCGGTGTGAGTTAACATGTGTGATTTCAAGTGACTTATTCGCGAAAATTTTGATTGGCACTCTGAGCATGAGAATGGTTTAACACCGGTGTGTGTCGACATGTGTGATTTCAAAGAACATTTTTGTGAAAATTTTAACTGGCACTCAGTGCATGAGAATGGTTTCTCACCGGTATGAGTGCGGAGGTGAATTTTTAAAATACCTTTCGTAGAACATTTAAATTGACACTGAGAGCATGAGAATGGTTTTTCACCGGTATGAGTTGACATATGAGCTTTCAAATTAATTTTTTGAGAAAAATTTGATTGGCACTCTGAGCACGAGAATGGTTTTTTACCAGTATGTGTTAACATGTGTGATTTCAAAGAACATTTTTGTGAACATTTGAATTGGCACTCTGAGCATGAGAATGGTTTTTCACCGGTGTGAGTTAACATGTGTGTTTTTAATGTGCCTTTCAGAGAACATTTAAATTGGCACTCTGAGCATGAGAATGATTTCTCACCAGTATGAGAAACCATGTGTCTTTTTAAAGCGCATTTCAGAGAACATTTATATTGGCACTCTGAGCATGAAAATGGTTTTTCACCAGTATGAGTTAACATGTGTGATTTAATTGCGCCTTTCTGGGAACATCTGAATTGGCATTCAGAACATGAGAATGGTTTCTCTCCAGTGTGAGTACGGAGGTGTATTTTTAGAATACCTTTCATCGAACATTTAAATTGGCACTCGGAGCATGAGAACGGTTTTTCACCGGTGTGAGTTGACATATGAGCTTTCAAATGAATTTTCTGAGAAAATCTTGATTGGCACTCTGAGCATGAGAATGGTTTCTCAGCGATATGAGTCGAAAAGTGTGAGTTCAAAGCGTCTCTCCGTGAACATTTTAATGGGCACTTTGGGCATGGGAATGGTTTCTCTTTAGTATGGGTTGAAATGAGCGATTTTAAACTATTTCTTCGTGGACATTTATATTGACACTCTGAAGAGGCAAAATATTGTTGTCTTGCTTGTAAATCTGAAACGAAAACAATGTTACTGTTGAAACCACTTTATATATTAAAATAAACAGGTGAAACCTGAAAAATAAACAAAAGCTTGAATTGTCCAAATGCTTGCTGACTGGCTGGATTTTCTCCCTAGGGAGTTGTTGATATTCAAATTTGTTGCAACAGAGAGGGAAAACATTTGTGAGAGGGGAATATGGAAGTCTAGGCATTTACAGGGTTTATGACATGTTTAAGTGGCCACTTTACACTGAGTAACATTCACCATTCTGCCTATGTTCATAACATCCAGCCAGTCTGCAAGCATTTGGACATACTCAAAACATTGTTGAATTAACTACCTGGTAAAAGAAGACGTATTAAAAATTGGGAAAATGTTTTCAGGCGTTGCCTAGTAGGTGAACTGGTTTAGCCGGATGAATCTCACCCACATGATAAAGGTTTCAGCTCTTTTACTTCACAAAAGTCAACAGATGGAAGAGTGGCCACTTAAACCAGCCAATGACAGGTCATTAGCCCTGTAAATACCTAGACTCCCATATTCCTCTCTTGAAAATGTTTTCCTTCTCTGTTGCAACAAATTTAAAAGCTCGAATGTTTATAGAATTTACAAGAGTTTTTTTTTTTTAAGTCGATGAAATTGGCAAAAAGTACGATTTTTAGGAAGAATTACAATTAGATTTATCTTTTACCAGATTTTTGACCGGCTTCGCTCGGGATCGAGATTTTGAATTTTTATTTGATTAATTTATGCTTATTTAAATATGTTTATCATATTTAAAATTTTGCTCAGCTCATAAGTGTACACTACATATTTCGTTCCAAGCTAGGTGTTTACGCGTGAATGTTTACTGCCATTTGTATATTTTGGCTGTCGGCTTTACCTTGAGAACTAGGAACCTGAGCAGCCCGGCAGTACCTACTACGTCGCAACAATTAAAAAATTCCGCATTCAAATTAAATTGACAGCTTTTATATTTTCATAGAAAACAAAATAATATGTTTTCTGTGATCCACGTGAAAACCTGATATTTCCTATCGCTATTTTCATATAGTTATCGCTAAAAAAGTGGCAATAGCATTTTTATCACCGCATCTAGTTAATGGTTTACTTCTTCGTTCTAATTCTCAAGGCACTCTCTTAATACCCATCCACAATTCCTTTTTCTTCTCCAACTCATATAGTGTCCATGCAACTCCACTGTGGAATCATCTCCCATCCACCATCAAAGATGTTACTACAGTAGGTATCTGTATTTAAATCACGTCTGAAGAAACATCTCCTTTCTCTTCCTTAATCTCTCGTCCTTTCCTTTTTCCTCTTTTTTCCTTTTTCCCATTGATTAATAGTTTTGATTTAAAGTAATTTATAAACAAATACGTTCATTTATATTTTTTTATATCTTTAGCTTTTATCTTTATTTTCTATTGAATATGTTCTGTAACTTGAATTATAAAAATAAAACTATTATTTTATTTGTTGGTTGGAAGAAATTGCCATCTGGCAATAAGCCCGCCAATGTACAAATAACATCATGTACAAAAAGTTAAATAAATAAAAATCCAATCTACAATCCTCATACGCAAAGCCAATTTGAGAAAGAACTGAACATCAGCCACTGAGGTATATATGTTGGGCGAGCATCGCCGAGCTCATACAAGGATCTGATGATGGTGTTGAATTATACAATAGGAGTTTAAGTCCTCCGAATAACATACTCCACAGTCCAAAAGCGCTTCTCAGAGAGGATAGTGTGGAAGGAAGTATAACTTACTCGAAGTCGTTTCATTTCTGCGAGAGGAATCCAAACATTCTTGTTTGATGTCGGAATATTCAATATCCACCATCATGTTTGTAATTATATCGCCGGTTTTCCAAGGCCGATCAGTACTGGTCCCCGGTTCGGCCTTCACGGTAGCAGCGCCTGACTCCTTGCCTTCCTCAGTACAGAGATCTCCCTCTTCACCAGAAGTCCCCGGTTCAGCCTTCGGGGTAGCGACGCCCAGCTCCTCGCCGCTGGAGGGACATGGCTCCCATGGCGACATGGCGCCTTCCCCAGCCTGGAGAATATCTCCTACATCGCCTGTCCCCGGTTCAGCCTTAATATAGACCGAAGCGATTTCCATAATATTTTGGTTTCAAGAATGGAAACAAAATAAAACTTTGATAGATTTTAAGATATTCTGAAAAAAGAAGTTTAAAAATTAAATAATAATGCTTATAGCAAAAACTTAATGATTCATTTTGATCTGAAATCATCGAATTGTGTCTTATAATATGCTGGGAACAAAGAATTAAGAATAGTCCAGAACCGCATACGAGCATAAACCAGAAGGCGACTAAAATATTCTAGAATGAGTAGGTTTACGTTTTGACGCATTAGTTTATTTGTAGACATCGCTCAGAACGAAACTCCTGATTTGAATTCAATTGTGCCGTGTTGTGTTCTTTCATAGTGTAGAAATACTGCTAGGCTCTTAACGAAACAGGATGGGATCACATTTTATTGTAATTAGCAAATGAAAGTGTATGTAACAAACGTATTACTTAAAAATTGAATTATTTTTCTATCTGTCAGATTGTCGAAGAAAAGAAAATGGACATTTCGTTAGTGTTGCCAGGGTAGTAAATTTTTCACCCAACTGCTCATGTAATGAGAGAACTGATGAAAATTGAATCTCGGATTAAACAACTCTATCGTGGACATTTGACCGACATTATCTTTAAAACATCAAATATTATTTGACATGTTGTAAAAATATCCGTTTTATGTAAAATAAAATTTGTTTTATATTTTAAGTTCAAAGTTCATTAATTAAATTACTCTAATTAAATGACCCTTTACTTTTCCGCGTGCACAATACAATTTTGGATAAATTTACAGGTTGCCTTTTTTTACCTTACATTTGTTACAATATTTGAGTTTGTCCAAATGTTCGTAGACAAAAGACTGGATTTTACCCCCTCGGGAGTCATAAAGATTACAAATTACTTCAGAAATGGAGAATACCTTAAATAAGGGAATGTGGAAGTCTAGGCATTTACAGGGCTTATGACCTGTCATTGGCTGGTTTAAGTGGCCACTTTACACACTGTGTAACATTCACCATTTTGCCTATGTTTAAATATAGTATTCTCCATCCCTGTTGTAAATTGTTAATCTTAATGACTCCCGAGGGGGTGAAATCCAGTCTATTGTCTACAAACATTTGGACAAACTCAAATATTGTAATGAAACCAACTGGTCCAAGAAGAAGTTTAAAAATTTGATTTTTTTTTCAGTTGTTGCCTAGTATGGGCTCTTTAACTTCACTTAAATAAACAGATGGAAGAATTGAAAAAATACGGATGTTACATAATGTGTAAAGTGGCCACTTAAACCAGCTAATGACAGATCATAAGCCCTGTAAATGCCTTCCATATTCCCTTTTTTAAGGTATTCTCCATCCCTGCTGTAAATTGTAAACCTTACATTTGTGTTACGATTATATTTTTTCCCATCGTGCAACATTACGCGGCGACATCACGAACGCGCGCGGCGAAAGTGGGGTATAGTGAGGGGATTATTGGACACAGTCCGATGTATTCAAATATGATTCTACGCTCCTTCTGGAGTATTCTTAATTCTATGGCTGATAATATAAAAGATTGTTTTTTTAGTAAGCGATTACCACCTTTCTGCTTAAAAACAGTTGACTTCCACACTCAATATTTTTAGTCATTTTTTATAGCGGCAGACAAATTCTGGATTGATATCAGTAAATACCCAGACAGCGGAGTTGCCGAAAATGACGGAACCAAGTCGGGCTGCTATCGGCACGCTCAAGTTTATTTTTGAAAGTATTTAAAAAATAAATTTATATATTATTATTTGTATAAACATGTTTATTCTGATCTTTCCGGCTGTTAATTTTTATATGTTATTCATTGTTTTTATAAATGTAAATAATATTATTAAGTCAGTACAAATATAATCTTCACCAACAAGCTACAAAAAGTGGCTTGGTGGGATTTTAGTTTTAGTAAAAATATAACAAGTGAATTTTTTTTAAATTGTAAAAATGTATAATTATGCTTTTAAAATCAAATTAAAAAAAACAGGTCATAAGCCCTGTAAATGTCTAGACTTCCATATTCCGTTTTCCCTCTCTGTTCAAATAAATTTAAAAATGAATAACTCCCTAGGGAGGAAATCCAGCCAGTCTGCAAGCATTTGGGCGTACTCAAACATCGTCAAAAAAACAAAAATAGTGTTAGACCTCTCCTACGCTAGCGGCCTCATATTTAGTTGTACTCAACACACTGGAATTGTAACTTACTTTCACAGCGATTTATAGAAATGTAAAAACTTTGTTTGATCGTTCAATAATATTGTAATTACTGTTATTATTGCTCATGAAATGGAAACGGGTGCTGCCTACGGTTGACAGGAGAGCCACAGATAAAATATAATGTGCTGGACAATTCACAAACAATCGCAAAAATTACGGATAGAGGTAATATTTATGAATGTAGAATAATTCACAAAAAATATTTATCTTAATTTTGGTTTTGTGCACCATTTTACTACAAGGACCTAAATTGTATTGTTATGGTATTTGTTACAATCAATATAATGTACAGTTTCAGTAAACCAAGTTTATAAAATTTCTATTTAAAATAAACGTAAAAATACTACTACTACTACTACTACTACCATCACGCCATTTCCCCGTAGGGGTAGGCAGAGAGAATGGACCGCCACACACGTCTATCCTGGCATACACTCCTAGCCTCTTCCCCATTCATACATCTTGTCATACATGCCCTTCGGTTCCGTCTGCTTTTGACATGACCAGACTTAAGATTTTGGTTTATCTGATCATGCCACGTCTTCCTTGGTCGTCCTCGTCTAACGTTGCCGTTCATTTTTGCCATATATACTTGTTTTACCATTCTCTCGTCGTCCATTCGTTCTACGTGACCAAACCATCTCAGAGACCCTTTCTTAATCTTATCAATATGTTAATTAACGTAAAAATAGAGTTTTTCAATAAAAAAATATAAAAGCGCCATCCAAGAATAATTAAAACATTTAAGTTTGTAAGTGAAAATTCTTGATGGAAGTTAATTGTAATTTATTATATGAATAAATGACGTGTGATACTTCAATCCACAAATTTGGAAAATCCAGTCACCGGTTTCACTGCTTTCGCGTCATCTTCGAGACTGGTATCTTTACTAAGGAGTTTAATGTATTTATACACTTTGGTACTTTATTTAATTTACTTTCATATAATTTTGAATTTCGTCGGCCTCGCGGTGTAATGATCAGCGTATTAGTCTACCATGCAAGAGGTCTCAGGTTCGATTCCCGACATGCTTGATACGAAATATTTATTTAAAGGGGTGTTTTCACACTTGAATAGTCCCTGGACTGGTATCTGAAGCGTAAGACTGATCACCTTACCTTCATGTAACATAAATGGTCAATTCAGTGCCCTATGCACCATTTGGTGCGGAAAGGGAATGGCGGCCTCCGTGGTGTAGTGGCCAAGACGCTTGACTCACGCACGGGAGGTTCCGGGTTCGATTCCCGGTGAGAACACAAAAATTAAAATATGATTTTTCTCAAGCCTGGGTGCTCTGTGATGTAATTCACCACTGTATTTAGGCCTCCTGGCCTGTTGTGGTGCAAAAAAAAAATGTAAAATGTAAAAATGATGATAATGATGAATTTTGAATTATCTATCCTTACCTCTATTTTGTATAGTAGTAAAAATACCAGTCTCGAAGATGTCGCCAAAGCGATGAAACCGGTCACTGGATATTCCAAATTTGTTGATTAAAGTATCACTCGTGTTTTATTTATATAATAAACTTGAATAATTAGTTTTATACTTTCGTTCAAAATCACCTTACTGTATTTTTAAATCTTTTTCTAAACATTTGTAATATCTCTGTCAGCGTACAAGACACAAGTGTCGTCAGCAAATATGTACTGGTAATAAAAAAATATAATAGCCCAGAAACTGTACGCGCATCAAACCGAAGCCGACTAAACTACTCATAAATCACTAGTTTCACGGTTTGGCCATTAGTTTTTATTTTATTTAATTTATTTATTTACACTCTTCATCAAATACAATTCCTTGTTCACTTTGCCCAGCTAACAAGGGTACATACCCCGTTCCAAGCTAGGCAATTACATTTTAATATATTATAATAGTTAACAAATTAATATAGAGCACAGACAAACGAAATATAAACTTATTCGTATACACATTTTGATACATATACTTACATACAGACAAACACATTCATACAAACATATATATATATATATTTACACATATTATACACATGTACATACACACACACACGTGCATACACCCATGCGCATACACATACATACATTCATAAAAACATAAGACAATTTATTTATGCGAAACTTTATGGTTGTCATCTATAAATATATATTTTTAAAATCATTCCTTATTTTTTATATTTTATTTTCGAGATTCAGTAAGAATCTCCAATCCGTGGCATGCATCAACTTTTCTGACTCCCTACGACCAATGTCACAAAAGAGCGAGGTCAACACCTTCCGCAACTAGACAACACTCCCGTCTTTCCACGATTCTGGCAAAAGGTTATGGACCTTTCTGCCTACGTAATAGTGTTGTCTCGATGCCAGAACAGTGTTGACCCCTTCACTTAGTATCAGATCCCTATTAGAGTATCTTGAATTATTATAGTTACTCTGTAGTCATCGCTTAGTACGCAACTGCCGATTTAATTTAAAATATATTGTGTTGTGTCGTTTGCAAGTGTCAAAATGCTGCTGGGATTAAATGGGAATTGGGTGGGATCACATTTCATGTGTTAGTAATGAATTCACAAATAACATTATTTAAGAATTCGATTATTTTACTGTCTGCCATTTTGTGAAATAAAACAAGATGTACAGTTTGTGAGTGTATATATTTTTTAACGTTTGCCTAATAAAAGTACGTTTTTTTTTATAGTCCAGTCAGAATATATTTTTTTGTGGTAAAACATAGCATGTCGTAACATAATCAACAGATGAAAGAATCGAAGGAATATACATGTTAAAATGTGTACATCCATGTGCGAGAAAATAATCCTGCAGTTCTTTGGGCATATTTCCAGGGAAAACTCTGAAAGTTTGGAGAAAACTATTCTCCTGGGAAGTGTCGAAGGGACCAGGTCGCGTGGACGTCAACCGACAAGATGGAGTGGCACAGTCACTGAATTATCAGAATCATCACTGACGAATGCTTATAGAAGAGCGCAAGACCGTTGCAGATGGAGGGAGACTGTCCACAGACGAGCCATGTCTAGAGTCAGGCGTGATCACCATCCTCAGACACAGGGCCACTACCAGCGCCCTGAGCGGGATTTCTACGGCACCCCCTATCTTCCACCCCTTTAAACCCATACAAAAAAGGGCAAGTTTTATAATGAAATAACTATTAATTAAAAAAAAACTAATAAAATTGTACATTCCTAGCCTTTTTATCGACGAAATCTTTTATTTAAATATTTGTCTTCCGAAATTTCGTTTTCGATTGACAAAGATGGCAAGTTTGTCAATCTAGGTTGAGATATTGTCGATCGTAAATAAGTTTTTATCAGTTGAAGCTTAGAAAAACTCCTTTACCCAATAGCAACCATGTTCATAGACAAAAGATTTGTTAATCTTAGGGGGTGAAATCCAGTCTTTTGTCTATGAACATTTGGACAAACTCAAATATTGTAATGAAACCAACTGGTCCAAGAAGAAGTTTAAAAATTGAAAAATTGTTTTCAGGCGTTGCCTAGTATGTGAAATAATTCAGTCAAATGAATCTCTTCACAACAATAAAGGTTTCAGCTCTTTGACTTCACTAAAATCAACAGATGGAGGAATTGAAGAAATATGGATGTTCAAACATAGGCAAAATGGTGAATATTACACAGTGTGTAAAGTGGCCACTTAAACCAGCCAATGACAGGCCGTAAGCCCTGTAAATGCCTTGACTACCATATTCCCTTATTTAAGGTATTCTCCATCCCTGTTGTAATTTGTTTATCTTAATGACCCCCGAGGGGGTGAAATCCGGTCTTTTGTCTATGAACATTTGGACAAACTCAAATATTGCAATACAAAGTTGATGGAATTTCAGATTCTGTGCTGTTGAGAATCTTGGAAAATTAAAAAATATGTTAAGGCTTAGTATAAATTAGGAGAAAAAAGACTTTAAAATAATCAAACGAAATACATCCCCAGTCGATAGGAAAAGGTACAACAAAACCTTCTTAAAAACCATTCGAGTCTAACAATGTCGCGAGAGCAGCAAAGCCGGGTATTGGTCTAAAAAAACTTTAAAATGAGATATAAAAATAGATTACATTAACTAAAAAGTTAAAACTGTGATAAAACGAATAGCAATAAAATTGCCACTATACAAAAAACACGGTTTCTCTTCAGTATGAAATAATTTTATAGAACCTTCGAGAGAATATTTGAATTGACACTCTGAGCACGAGAATGGTTACTCTCCAGTATGCGTCAAAATGTGTGATTTCAAAGAACCTTTTTGTGAACATCTAAATTGGCACTTTGGGCATGAGAATGGTTTCTCCCCAGTATGAGTGAACATGTGTCTCATCAAATGACTTTTTCGTGAAAATTTTAATCGACAATCTGAGCATGAGAATGGTTTCTCACCGGTATGAGTTAACATGTGACTTTGTAAAGAACTTCTCTGTGAACATATAAATAGACACTTTGAGCATGAGAATGGTTTTTCCCCAGTATGAGTAAACATATGTAATTTTAAAGAACCTCTCTGTGAACATTTGAATTGGCACTCTGAACACGAGAATGGTTTCTCACCGGTATGAGTTAACATGTGTAATTTCAAAGAACCCCTCTGTGAACACTTGAATTTACACTCTGAACATGAGAATGGTTTCTCACCAGTATGAGTTAATATATGTGATTTCAAATTAGTTTTCTGAAAACATTTATATTGGCACTCTGAGCATGCGAATGGTTTTTCACCGGTATGCGTTAACACGTGTAATTTTAAATTAGTTTTCTGTGAAAACTTTGATTGGCACTCTGAGCATGAGAATGGTTTTTCACCGGTATGAGTTAACATATGTGATTTCAAAATACTTTTCTGTGAAAATTTTGATTGGCACTCTGAGCATGAGAACGGTTTATCACCGGTATGAGTAACCATATGCGATTTCAAATTACTTCTCTGTGAACATTTAAATTGGCACTCTAAGCATGAGAATGATTTCTCACTGGTGTGAGTTAAAATGTGTCTTTTTAAAATAGATTTCAGAGAACATTTAAATTGACACTCTGAACACGAAAATGGTTTTTCACCGGTATGAGTAGACATATGCGATTTCAAATGAATTTTCTGTGAGAATTTTGATTGGCACTCTGAGCATGAGAATGGCTTTTCACCGGTATGAGTTAACATGTGTGATTTTAAATTACTTCTCTGTGAACATTTGAATTGGCACTCTGAGCATGAGAATGATTTCTCACCAGTATGATTTAAGATATGTATTTTTAAAGCAGATTTAAGAGAACATTTAAATTGGCATTCTGAGCATGAAAATGGTTTTTCACCGGTATGAGTTAACATGTGTGATTTCAAATGAGCTTTCTGTGAAAATTTTGATGGGCACTCTGAGCATGAGAACGGTTTCTCACCAGTATGGGTTAACATGTGTGATTTCAAATTACTTTTCCGTGAAAAATTAAATTGGCACTTTGAGCATGAAAATGGTTTCTCGCCAGTATGAGTTAACATGTGCGATTTCAAATCATATCGCCGTGAAGATTTATACAGGCACTGAGAGCATGAAAATGTTTCCCTATGAGTATGAGTTTGCATGTGTGATTTAAAGAGTATTTTTTGCGAACATTTGAATTGGCACTCTGGGCATGAGAATGGTTTCTCTTCAGCATGCGTTAACATGTGGGATTTCAAACTACTCCTCTGTGAACATTCATATTGACAGTCCGGACAGGCAAAATATCGATGTGGCGCTTGTAAACCTGAAACAAAAACAATGTTGAAACCTCTTTAAATATTATAAAAAACAAGCGGAATATGTAAAATGATCAAGAATCAAATCACTTCCATACCGTGGAAAATTGTCAATTTTTTAGAATATAATATCTAATTTCAAGGAATCTGTTTTAGATAGTAGCATTTAAATCTAAAAAAAAATGTAATACAAATATGTATACTACCCTCTAAACACGAGTTTTCACTCTATTTAAGAAGTAGAAACGTTATTATTAATAATGTATGTACAAACCATTTTTTTAATACTCATATTGTGAAGAGTTTTTACAAAATAAATAAATATAAAAAAATATTGAAATATTTCTAAAATTAAAAGTCAAGGGAGAAAATTGACAAAAAGTATGATTTTTCGGGAAACGTTGCATTTGATTAATTTTATTACTAGATTTTTCCCCGGGATCAAGTTGAAATCAACTTTCATTGACAATATTTTGAGTTTGTCCAAATTTGTGTAGACAAGGACTGGATTCAACTCCCTTGGGAGCTGTTTAAATTAACACATTACAACAGAGATGAAGAACATTTAAGAGAAGGTAATACAGAAGTCTAGGCATCTACAGGGCTTATGACCTGTCAATGGCTGGTTTGAGTGGCCACTTTACACACTGTACCACAGATGTTCAAATATGGGCAGAATGTTATACAGTGTGTAAAGTGGCCACTTAAACCAGCCATTGACAGGTCATAAGCCCTGTAGATGCCTAGACTTCTAAATTACCTTCTCTTAAATGTTGTTTATCTTTGTTGCAATATGTTAATATAAACAGCTGCCTAGGGAGTTGAATCCAGTCCTTGTCTACAAAAATTCGGACAAACTCAAAATATTGTTTATAAATCCACCTGGTCTATGAAGATGTATAGAAATTGAAAAATAAGATTTTCAGGCGTTGCCTAGTCTAGTATGTAGGTGAAATAATTCAATTAGATTAATCTCACCCGCATAAATAAAGGTTTCAGCTCTTTAACTTAAAAAACATCAACAACTTGCATTGGTTTAAAAACAAATCCTGTTCTTTTAGTTTTGTGTCAAATGTAATTTCATCTTAAGAGTGGTATTTAAAAAAAAATTAATGTCACGAAAACTCATCATTAATGTTTTAAGAACGAAAACAGAAAAAAATATTGGCTTGAAAAAACAAGGTCTACGGTTTAGAAAAGTTTGTTGTAAATTTTACAAAAGGAGTTTAAGTCCTCTGCATACCATCATCCAAAGTCCACAGATAATGTGGAAGGGAGTATTACTTACTTGAGGCTGTTTTATTGTAACGAGAGGAACCCGAACATTCTTGTTTAATGTCAGGGTAATCAATATCCACCTTCATGTTTGTAATTATATCGCTGGTTATCCTAGGCCGGTCAGTACTGGTCCCCGGTTCAGCCTTCACGGCAGCAAACCCTGGCTCCTCGCTGCTGCGGGGTCGTGGCGCCCCTTCCCCAGCCTGGAGAATATCTCTTTCTTCATCGCCAGTCCCCGGTTCAGCCTTAACGGCAGCAAACCCTGGCTCCTCG
>NW_028280025.1:0-85941 GCF_059751315.1 Micrasema longulum | reverse complement strand
TGGGGAGGGGAGGTGATTATGAACCTTATAGACACAGTGCGATGTATGCAAACTTGGTTCTACGCTCCGTCTGGTATATTATAATTCTATGTTCTCAGCTATTTCAAGACCAAGATATTTTATTTATGTTATTTATGCAAAGAATCAAGAATAGTCCAGAAGGAGCGTAGAATCATATTTGAATACATCGGACTGTGTCCAATAATGCCCACTTTCGCCGCACGCATTCGTGATGCCGCCGTGTAATGTTGCACGATGCGAAAAAAAAACCATAACACAAATGTAAGGTAAAAAAAAGCAATCTGTTAATTTCTCTAAAATTTTGCTGTGCACGCGGTAGTATTAATTGACACAACAGAGTAGATAAATAAAAGGTCATTTAATCATGTAGTAGTAGTAAAGTAAAGTAAAGAAAGTAAAGTAAATGAATTAATGAACTCTAAACTTAAAATATAAACCAAATTTTAGTTAACATAAAACGGATATTTTTATTTCATGTTAAAGGCGGCCTCCGTGGTGTAGTGGTCAAGACGCTTGACTCACGCACGGAAAGTTTTGGGTTCGGTTCCCGGTGAGAACACAAAAAAATAAAAATAATAATAATATTTGATGTTTTAAAGATAATGTCGGTCAAGTGTCCAACACAGAGTTATTAAATCCGAGATCCAATTTTCATTAGTTCTCTCATTAGATGAGCAAAGTAGGGTAAAAAAAATACTACCCTGGCAGCACTAACGAAATGTTCATTTTGTTTCTTCGACAATCTGACAGATGGAGAAATAATTCAATTTTTAAGTAATGCATTTGTTACATACACATTAATTTGCTAATTGCACATGAAATGTGATTGCATCCTGTTTCTTTAAGATCCTAGCAGTATTTTTACACTTTAAATGAACACAACACGGCATAGTTGAATTCAAATCAGGAGTTGCCTACTGAGCGACGTCTACAAAGAAACTAATGGGTTAAAACGTAAACCTTCTCATTTACGAGTAGTTTAGTCGCCTTCTGTTTGATGTGCGTATGCGGTTTCTGGACTATTCTTAAATCTATGATTTTATGTAATAGTTTTGGAGTGACCTATGGGAGAACTGTTGCAGCTTGATTTATTTTGCCAGTTATGTATGTATTTAAAGTGTTAGAAACTCATCTGCATATTGACTTTCATCGTCAAATAATTGAAGTCTAATCTGTATTTTCTTTTTTTTTCGAAGGGGAAATTTAATTAAAATGAAAAGGAGAATGGTTCTTCGTATTATATTCTAGAAATAATATTTAAATCTTATTAAATATGATAATGAAATTCCAAGAATTTAATTTCTCCAAATGCTTGCGAGAAATGTTAATTTATGAGGAAAGAAAGAACATCATTGAAAAACGGTTCGTGTCAGTTTATATTGCAAATTGTAAACTCCAAATTAAATTATCTTGCTCTGGGGTAAAAAATAACTAACCGGGTAGTGATCCCGTGAAAGTGTTGCGCACCAAGGATGCGAGGTTTGAGGTTCGAACCCCTGTCTCCGCAAATTACTACAAAAAAAGATAACCACTAATAGACTATTTACTTCCATCAGTTTATTCAAAACTGTGTAATAATAACTAACTATATTTATTTATTTATTAATGAAATCAAACAGTCTTTATATAAAACAAGGTACAAAAGAACAATTTTAAAAAGTAAGACCAATTACAGATTTCACACTAATGAATGCAGGAGGAGAGGGGAAAAATAATTTAATTCTAAAAAAGTAAAAATAAAAATATTACATAAAAAGTTCATAAAAAGGAGAAGACATTGTAAAGCTACTCTACTTTCCTCCCTCTCTCTCTGCTTCCATGAACATGTCAATTTAATTGTAAAAAAATCACAACTAACAATAAATTATTCGATGCAGGTAGAAGATGTAGGTAAGTATAAATTAAGAGTTGAAATCAAATGATGATATCCGCAGCTAAATCACAAATTACAATCGACGTGTTTAAAAACATGCTAAGCATTTGAGCGATCACAATGAAAAATATGTAAAATCTATAAAACAACTTTATGTAAAAGCTCTGCTACTATACGCACGTAAACATTATTCTCTACCTTCCGTTACTAATACAAGAGTTACTCGATACTCCACCCTGATGCTGCAAAAAATAAAAGAACCTTCGGCCAAAGAGGATTGGCTTACTACTCGGTTAAAGTGTTCAATCTACTTCCATTATCCATAAGGACAATTAGTAAGTTCTCACAATATAAAATTGCTTTTAAGAAATTGATAGAGGAGAAGGGTTGCACACGGATCGATGAGTGAATCAAGCCAAATAGGTAAAATGTGTTTACAGTTTATTAAATTTGTTTTATTGGTCTATATAAATTGGTTATGTTTTTTATGATTGTTTTAGTTTTTTATTGTTTATTATGTTAAAGATAATTAGGTTAATTTGAATAATGACGTTTTTTTTATTGTTATTATTATGTTAACATTGTTATTTATAATAATAAAAATACTTCAGTTTTCTTCCACTTTTATATATAATTATTTTATAAATTTTTTACTAGTGACCGGGTTTCGTCGTGACCGACATCGTCAGTTTGGTTATTGTTTTAATTAAATTTGAATACACGTAATTCAAATACATTTTCATTATAAAACTTCATAAAATTATATATTTTACACCAGTTTTTATTATATACATTCAAACAAAACTTATATTCTTATAATTGTTATTACCTTATACTTAAATGATTTTAATTTAAATTCTTATATTTACATAATTATATAAAATCATGATTTACAACCCCTGCTTGCACTTGTATATAACATAGACATTTGTTTAGTCTCCCACCAGTTTAACGATGTCGGTCACGACGAAACCCGGTCACTGGTAAAAAAATTATAAATAAAAGTGGAATAAAACTATAAGTATTTTTATTATTATAATTAAAATGCAGTTCCACCAAGAAATGTCAGTAGAAAAACTCAATATATTAACTTTGTTAAATGGCTAATCTTAGGCATGTTTCACATTTTGTAAAATGTTTCCCTCAGCACGGGACACCCAAGTGAGGGAACATAATTCAGTATAAAAAAAAGAATACAAACAATATAAAAGTATAAATGAATAAGTAAATAATGAACGTGCTTAAGTTATGGTAGTTATAAGTCAACGCGTGTGTAATCTCTAAGTCAACGCTCGTGATGTTTTTTTTTTGTTTTTCTCGTAAATAAATACAGTTTACTGGTGAGGAATCGGCCTTTAGTATAAAAAAATAATACTTTATATTCCATTTGCAAAATAGTAAGAAGTATCTAATTCAAAAAAGTTAAAATTAAATTACAATTACCATGGCGACTGCTTTTCTTGACATTTGGCTTGCCAACCGCCAGCTAAATGCAATAAATAGCATGACAAATAATAAACAAATAAATAAAATAGCAGTTTTGGAATATTTTCCATATTTACACCAGTGTAATTCAAATATGTGATTGCGCAGCAGGATTATACGTCGCGAAACGTAAATATTTTGATATTTAATATTAGGTGTTCACGGATGTTCCATTGTGTTCGCGAAACCGATAAACAACCATGATGAGAAATTGTTATCACGTCGATAGTTAATTGTGATAGAGCTCCTGAGAATCTTCCAGTTTTATAATCAAGTCTTTTTTAAACGAAGCACTTAGACAATTCTGGTCGAGCAATAAGGGGAAATCTCAGAAAAAAAGTCCGTACGAGGTTTTCCCATAGCACGAATTATGCCATACTTAAAACCAATACGACTTTTGCTCAGAGACATATCTTATTTGTCGAAACGAGAGTGTTAAATATTTTGAAAGAGTGTATTAAGCTCTCAAGGACCAAAACTATTTTCATAGGAGGAGTTAAGGACTAGATTTTCCTTAGTGGGAATGATTTGAGTATGAAACTCCTTGATGATTTTCCGAATGTTTGAGTTTACTGTTTACCATATTGATGTGCCATTTAGATTTTTTTTGAAATATTTTTTTGTGTTTCTGATCCTACATTTATGATGATATATTCATGTTTCTGTGTCAAGTAATTGCTCGTCCTATCTCAACACAGGACTTTTAACCCCATGGAGTTGGGACATGTCTCAAATAATACGTAATAAACTACATGTATGTAAATAAATAAATTGTTGCTATTTTAATTACGTCTAAAAGTTTGGTTAATAACTTGTATTAAAATGAATAATTATCGTTTTGTTTTTTAGGCATTTCAAAATATCAGCCGGAATTCTGTTGATGTTGCTAGTCAGTTCATGGTTTACCACGGGTTATATTTCTTTGGCTAACAACTACAGAGCTAAAATACAAGAACCATTTGAGATGTTTGACCAGCTTTATGATAAACCTTGGTCGAGATTGGGCCCCTATTTAGTAGGTAAGAATCATACTTAAGATTTATTATAAATTTTCGTGTCCGCATAGAAACTTCTTAAAAAGTTATCATCATAATACTAATTACTTATCTTGATTTGTTTTTTAATTTTTTTTAAATATGTATTTGGACCCCTGTGTATAGTAGCCTTACGTGTCATGTACAAAGCTAAAGTACTCGGAAAAAATAGTTATTGTTTGTCTTGAAAATGGGATGTTTGATCACTGATTTTGGTTTATTACCTTTATAAATGGACGGGGATGTGCAAATGACACACTGATCAAGCAAATAATAATTGGACAAAAAGTTTTGCAAAAAATTGCTATTAAGAAATGGATAGTGGAGGTGGGTTGCGCACGGATCGATGAGTGGATCAAGCCAAATATGTAAAATGTATGCACTGTTTATGAATTTTATTAATTAGTCTATATAAATTGGTTATGTTTTTTACGAATATTTTTGTTTTTTATTTTGTTTATTATGTTAATTATAATTAGGTTGATTGGTTTAATTACGTTTTTTTTATTGTTCTTATTTTGTTAATTTTTTAAACTTTGTTAAATATATTTCATAACTTTGTTAAATATTATTATCTTAGGCATCTTTAACATTTTTGTAAAATGTTTCCCTCGGCACGGGACACCCCAGTGAGGGAACATTATTCTGTATAAAAAAAGAATACAAACAATGTAAAAGTATAAATAAATAAATAAATAAAAAAATAAATAAGTTTATTCACCATTGTTGCAATGTTCAAGAACAATGGCGCGTTATAACTTCTTTTAACTATAGTGTGGATATTTGTTAAGGATATTTTATCTTTCCTGCATTCTGCTTCAAGATTATGGCGTTGTAAACTTAAAACTGTAATGGGCACTGAAATAACAGATGTTCGATTCTGTGAAGAAATATCATCGCATGGACAATAGTCATCATTCCTTTATTTAAATCTATACAGATAACTTCTCATAGCTTCGTGTCCGGTAAAAATTTAGGTCGTTTCGAAAGTACTTTGGTGATGACGACGGAAGTTTGTAGAAGAAGCGCGGTAATGATCCTCCCAACGCTGCTGCGTATTTTGTTTTATCTTAATTTGTTGCAACAGATAAGGAAAACAGTTTTGGGAAGGGAATATGAAAGTCTAGGCATTTACAAGGCTTATGACCTGTCATTGGCTGGTTTAAGTGGTCACTTTACACACTTTGTGAAATTTACTATCTTGCTTCTTTAAACATCCACATTTCCTCAACTCTTCCATCTGTTGACTTTTGTAAAGTTCAGCAGGATGAATCTTACTCACATGATAATGGTTTCAGCTCTTTTACTTCCAATGACAGGTCATGAGCCCGGTAAATGCCTAGACTTCTATATTCCCTTCTCAAAAATGTTTTCCCTCTCTGTCGCGCCTATTGAAACAATTGATCCTTGAGATCGTGTCCTAGCTACGTCCACCCTCTGGATTCTAACACTAAATAAATTGATTGTTTAACACACTGTGGAACTAATTATAGGCAGAATGGTAAATGTTACACGTAGTGTAAAGTGATCAATCACAGCCGATGACAAATCATAAGATGCGTGTATACTCGTAAATTAATATTCACAACAGCTTCATATCTGTTTAAAAAAAATAATTCGAAAAGAACCTAGTGTAATTAACATATTACAACAAAGATGAAGAACATTTAAATAAGGTAATAAAGAAGTCTAGGTATCTACAGGGCTTATAGACTGTCAAATATCTTTACTATTGGGCAGATTTTTTATATTCAAGTTTTTAATTACCGGTTGTAGATTGTTTAATTACCAGTTGTAGGTTGTAGATTGTTATTATATATTATATCCCCTCATACGAGCACTTTTGCTGTTTGGGAATATTTCGTACAAATAAAATATGTAATGTCATATGTAAAGTCTAAAAACTTTCTATTTTTCATTAATAAAAAAAAAATCTAAGTATGAAAAAAGAAGATTTAATGCAGAACCTCTAATTCCATAGTTCTTCGCTCTTCACATCATATAAAGCTTCGTGATTAATCAACATTTCACTAGTTCACATCACGTTTGCACTCATTTTCATAGGCAAAAATCTACAGAACACATTAACATTAAAAAAAACGTTCGATTACTGTTTGTACCACTATGACGGCCGTCTTGCAAATTGCGGCACCGATGTTTGACGTTTTACTCACAACCATCGCTCTCTAAGAAACCAGCACCATTGATTTTACAGACAACGTTTTGATGACGTCATCCATCGCCACACAACGGCCGCTAGACGACGGCACCGCTCTTTTAAACCATGGCTTCAGAGAAGGAGGCATAATGCCAAACCCCCCCTTGATGACGCCGAATCTTCAAAGATATTAATGTTTCTCATGGTCCCTTTGTGGAACTTGCTTTAGTGTCTTCACTTGCGAGATAGAGGATTATAATATCCTGAATTGGGGGAGAAATGATCAAATAAATTTATCAGGATTACGTAGTCGTCGGTTAGCGTGTATATTAATATTATTAATTAGTGAAGTATCAAGGTGGCAGCTAATAATTTTATAAGACCAGGTAAGGGTGGTTCTTATTTCTAAGATTAGTTATAATGTAACAACTATTGATTTCAAACCATTAAAATTATTTCAAATATTTAATTTTTTACGTTTTTTTTTAATTCCATTTAATTTTTGTTATTGACAAGTTACTTTATATTTTATACCTTATTTTTTTCTTGTCTCTTTAGAATATTTATTAATTTATTATATATTTACTGACGGACTTGTGCAGTCCGTTCCAACAATGAAAAATACAATTTCTTATAATAATTTTTTTTTTTTTTTTATTCATTCAAAATTACAATCGTTCAAATATTTACGAACTTATTAAGTCTTTGAAGGCTGACCAGACTTAAGATTTTGGTTTATCTGATCATGCCACGTCTTCCTTGGTCGTCCTCGTCTAACGTTGCCGTTCATTTTTGCCATATATACTTGTTTTACCATTCTCTCGTCGTCCATTCGTTCTACGTGACCAAACCATATCAGAGACCCTTTCTTAATCTTATCAATTATACTTGTCTCAGATTTACATTTTCGCCTGATTTCATCATTCGTAACCCTGTCACACATTCGTCTAAGAGATCGCATTTCAACCGCGTTCACTCGGCTTTCATCCTTCTTCTGCTAGTTCCAAGTTTCACTTCCATACATAAGTGTTGGGACTAAAACTCCATTTAAGAACAGAACAGAAAGAACAGAACATTTAAGAGAATGTTATATAGAAGTCTAGGCATCTACAGGGCTTATGACCTGTCGATGGCTGGTTTAAGTGGCCACTTTACACACTGTGTAACATTCACCATTCTGCCCGTATTTGAACATCTGTATTCCTTCAATTCTTTCATCTGTTGATGTTTGTGAAGTTTCCTTGATTCTAGTCCTTGTCTACAAAAATTTGGACAAACTCAAAATATTGTTGATAAATAGATTAAAGCTAGGACAAAATATAAATAAATTACTACCTCCAGACAAGATAAGATCCGGTCAATCTTAGTGATTTTTTTTAATCTATAAAGAATTACACAAAAAAAGTCCAGATCTTGTCTCGAGTTTACTATACGACACAATCGGGACATTGGTCTGTGTTTGTGTTTATACTGTGTTGATCAAGGAACAGCACAATATTATTTCGCAACCGGCGGTATTTTAAGCAAATTTAGAAATCTCCACTTAAAACGGAAAAAAATGTTATTGATACCAAAATAAAACATACAAAAAACCCACCTACCCAAATAATAGCGTAATTCAAAACCGTCTCTAAATCTTGCAAAAACAGATTTCAATTATAGTACTTGACACCGAAAACTTAGCGTTCTCCATTGAGTTGGTGAAGCATAATTGGAAATCTCACAATTCTTTTATCAAAGCTTTTCGTAAATATATCAGTAACTTGTTTAATGAAGAAGTTCAATGAAGAAGGGTAAGTTTCTAATACCCTTATTTATCCCTAGTTTTTTTTTTAAAGTACGAACTTTAATATTGTGTTTGTGCTTATGTTTTACATAACCAAAATGTGATTTTTTTCTTGTTAGGTTAGTTTTTTTTTATTTGCAAACATCATGCTTTTTAGTTTAAAAAATAACTTATGTTATTTTTAATCATTTATACTTAGACCTTTAAAAAATTGAACCTCTTGCCATAACAAACGTAACACGCCCGCCTTAGTGTAATAAACGCCACTGGCTAGAGCCGCACATACGTAGAAAAAACACTATTTGATTAACAACTACGAATTTAGTTCCAGATTAGAGCAAACTACGGGTTGTTGGTACGTGTTGCGAATTGCAAGCGCAAACAGAAACTATCCGTTACACGTTTGTCGTTAAACTCAAAACAAAACAAAAAGTTGAAACTTTTTTTCTATGCAATGGAGCAATTATTACTCTGAGATACACACCCATAGAATAAAGAATAGTCCAGAAACCTTAAAAAAAAATTATTTACAGAATCGTCTCATTCTATGTAAATGTGTTATTATTCGATCAACACAGCGCAAACTATGGCTTGCATGCACCAATGTCCTAATTGTGTCGTATTGTAAACTCGAGACAAGATCTGGACTTTTTTGGTGTAAGTCTTTATAGATTTAAAAATTCACTAAGATAGACCGGATCTTGTCTTGAAGTAGTGATTTAATTTTTTTTGTCCTAGCTTTAATTTTATTAAATTGTATTTTATTTTATTAGTGCCTGTATTTATTATAAGAAATTGTATTTACCATCGTTAGAATGGACTGCATAAGTCCGTCAAATAAATAAATAAAAATGTTTTCATGCGCACGGTAAAAATCGGAGTATTAAATTGTACGGCAAAGTTTCCTGAAAGTGTAAGAATTTTTTTTTTTAAATAAAAAAAACTACTTTGAACGACGTCACTGGTTCATATAAATCACCCAATGATAAGAAGGTTATGAAACATTTCCGGTTTGCTTGCAGTCAATGGACCAATGGGCAGAACTAATCGAGAATAAGCGGAAGAGAACCTCTGACGTCACACGCGGAGTTACTTCAGAAATAAATAACATTTAATAGAACGATATATATTGTAATCTGCAACTGTGTGACCAACATTCGAAAATAGATATATTTCCAATAATATGTTTTACATTTACATTTTTAATATCATTATAAGTTTTGTATGATTAGTTATTTTATGTTATGTATAACATTTACAATAACAATGTTATGTGGAAGCCTCTAATTGAACTTTATGATATTTACATAGAATTAAGAATAGTCCAGAAACCGCATACGCACATCAAACAGAAGGCGACTCATCTACTCATAAATGAGTAAGTTTAAGTTTTGACCCATTAGTATATTTGTAGACGTCGCTCAGTACGCAACTCCTGATTTGAATTTAACCATGCCGTGTTGTGTCCTTTTGTGTGTATAAATACTGCTAGGATCTTAAAGAAACATGATGTAATCACATTTCATGTGTAATTATCAAATGAATGTGTTTGTCACAAATGCATTACTTAAAAATTGAATTACTTTTCCATCTGTCAGATTGTCGAAGAAAAGAAATGGAAATTTCGTTAGTGTTGCCAGAGTAGTACAATTTTTTACCCTACTTTGCTCATATAATAAGAAAAATAATTAAAATTGAACCTCGGATTAAGCAACGCCGTGGTAAACATTTGGCCGATATTATCTTTAAAACATAAAATATTATTTAACATAATATAAAAATAATCGTTTTATGTAAAATAAAATTTGTTTTATATTTTAAGTTCAAAGTTCATTAGTTCAATTACTCTTTTTAAATGACCCTTTGCTTATCTACTCTGTATTGTCAATCAATGTTTCCGAGTGCACAATGAAATTTTAGAAAAAATAGCAAATTGTTTTTTTTTAACCTTACATTTGTATTATGGTTATATTCTTCGCGATCTGGCAATATTACTCGGTGACTTCTAATATGCGCGCGGCGAAAGTGTGTCTAAGTGGGGGAATTATTTGACACAGTCCGATGTATTCAAATATGATTCTATGCTCCGCTCCTTCTGGACAATTCTTAATTCTATGGATATTTATTTATGGTATAATTGTATCTTATAAATTTATGAATGTCTGTTAGCTTTCCAATGAAATAAAATAAAAATAAATAATGAAATATTTATTTTTTTAGTTTAGTTTAATAGTCTATCAACATATATTTTTTTTAAACCACTGTTATTTCTCATTCGTCCTGCATTGGGTTTCTGTTTTATTTTTGTTATAATTTCTATGTATTTATACCATACTTAATAGCGCTGTGTACACACCAATAATTAAAAATGGCCGTTGGGTGTAAAACAATGTTTAAAAAAAAACGTAAATTACTACGTGACGGGTAGATTCCTAAATAAAAAAGCGTGATTTATTTTTCAGGTATGATCACAGGTTGCTATTTATGGCGAAGGCGTAACAACAACACCATGCCCACGTGGGTAGTGGCCATAGGGTGGCCATGCGCTCTAGCCACCATGGCCTCCATCGTGTATGGAATGCGCCATGGGCACCTCGAGCTGTGGCCAACTGCTTTCTACGTCAGCATCGGCCATACAGGTAAAAAACAACAATAAAACAATATTATTCATCTCAAGAGGGAAAAAACCTTTTTTGAAAACGTAAAATTTAACTACGAAGCAATTACACTCTTGACAATCTTGTTGTACCCATGCATAAAAATAACATCCTCACCGTCACAATGATAATACATATTGGGAAAATAAATGGTAAAGGGGATTTTAGAGCTTTTGATGAATGGAATTACTGACGCAATCTTTCCATAATCTATTTACTATGCAATAGGTATCGCAAACTTCCTGACTCTAGATTCTACCTCTTTTTCCTTTAGTACTTTCATCTCTGACGTTCTGAGCAGTTGTTTAGTTTTTCTATTTAGTACTTCTACTTGGTTTTTCGTATTTTTTATTTTCTCTCTATCTATCCTCGTCTCTGTTGTATACACCATGATTCGGTCTGACACACGTTTTGTGTATCCAAATTATGTGTCCAATAATCATGTGTTCATTGTACTATTAGATATTTTTTAGGCATCCAGATGTTTACTAACTGAGATGGATATGTTCTCATCATCTGCATGGCATGTGATGTTAATGACCTTATCTCCCTTAGTAGATTCACTACTTTTTTTATTCTTAAAAGCGTTTTTTTATATATATTTATTTTGCTTGTGTTAGAAAAGGTTTTAGGCGTATATATTGTTGCCGTATATTCAGTTATAAAGGTGCTAAACTTGCTTTGTTTCTTTGTTGTTCTCAATATGTGTTATTTTCTAAATGCTAATATTATTTATGTTCCGAATTGAAATTTTGTAACTCCTGGGAACGTTATTCAACGTATTATACTTGTAAAATACTTTGTGTTATATGATTTATAAATAAATAAAAAAATAAAAAAAATATCATTTATAAAACCAATTTATTACGTGTCCATGCGGATACGTAATACAGTTGCAAGAAAAAAATCCATGAAAGATTTTCTTTTCAATTGATCTGGATATTGTGGTGAATTTTTCACCACGTCCTTCCCTATCCCCTCTCTCCCACCTGCTGACAAGCCTCTTAAATAGAGACTTAGCGGGTTATTCCTTATAAATAAATAAAAATTAAAAAAAGTTATGTGTGAGAAATAAAAAAATATCCCAGGACGAGTGTTTTTGACTCGATCCCTAATCTTTTTACGAAACAAAGTAGCGATATTTATTTATTCATACAAATACATACGGTGTATTCAGAAAATGCCGGAAATTTTCGTTTTTTGAAAAATAAAATACATATTCGTCAACATAAGATATTATGGGCTTGTACCAGCGCTTCTTTCAATCCTCGAAACACTTCTTAAACTCGATTTTTGGGGTAGCCTGTAGCTCTTTCAGCGATGCGCTTTTAATTTCATCTATGCTTGTAAAACGACGGCCTTTTAAGGTCCTCTTTGTTTTTGGAAATAAGAAAAAGTAACGCGGAGCCATGCCGGGAAAATATGGATGCTGCGGCAATAAACATTAATGTTTTTGGCCAAAAATTCACGAACTAGCAATGAAGTGTGAGCAGGTCCATTATCATGGTGCAAAAGCCATGAATTGTTTTGCTACAAATCCAGGCGTTTTTTTTCGGATTGCTTCACGCAAACGGCGCAGCGTTGAACTTGTAGATAGTACCCTTTATTGACTGTTTGACCTTGTGGAAAGAACTCATGATGCACTATGCCATTAAAAATGAAGAGCATAGTAAGCATCGCCTTCACGTTCGACCGCACTTGTCGAGCCTTTTTCGGTCTTGGCAATCCAGTATGCCTTCACTGGAACGATTGCGCCTTAGTTTCGACGTCATTTCCGCAAACCCATGTTTTGTCACCTGTTATAACATGTTTCAGTAATTCTGCATCGTCGTTAACTTCATTTAGTGATACAAAATACGCGAGATAATACGGCCTCGAGAGCGTTTGGAATACCAGCCCTGACCAACTTCCATTCGCCGCTGTTTTTGTTCAAAATTCAACAATTTCGGAACAAATTTTGCTGCCATGCGTTTCATCCTTAAAACATTCGAAAAATTTCATGGCATAAGCTAATCGACATGCCAACATCATCAGCAACTTCTCAGATTGTGATTCGGCGATTGTCCATAACCATTTCATTAACTTTTTCATGTATATTATTTTGTTAGTAGTTCTTGTAGACTTATAAAAGGAAAGAGAGTTTTCACTCTATCTTTAATTACACATGTCATTAAATATGTATGCAGTTTAACCGCATTGATTTTTTCAAGTGGGTATCTTTATTTTTATGAATATTTCTGTCGCCAGCTTGGAGTGCAGCCACAGCGTGGATCGTGATCTGCTGCGTGTCCAAGCGTGGAGGGCTAGTCTCAGGAATCCTGGGCTACCGAGGAGTTCTACCGCTCAGCCGGCTGGCGTACTGCGCCTACCTGGTGCACCCGACCATCATGATGCTGTCGTCCTACCAGATGGATGGACCGGTTCATCTCCACAATGGGATCGTGGTAAGGAAGAAGCAACGTCACATTTATCTGATAACCATCCCTTGTCCCAAGCGTGGCTCATTGACTTGTTCTGGATAGCTTAAGATATAATTAATTACCACAAGGCTCTCAGCTTTTAGAGCGATGCTTTTTTTTCTTATTTTGTCACGTCTGGGGGGCTATTACAATCGGAAGCTATACCTTCACCATGACGCTATATTTGAAGATATTTTCTCCCGAACGATTACAAAAATACACTGTCGACCCTGTATCTTCGAGTTTCGAGCTAAAAACACTATCGGAGGCACTGAATTCTAATATACAATCTACGCCTTGGAAGTAACAAAGATCATGTTCAATCAAGCACTTTTTGCTTTTAATGAAGTTAATCAAAATTTCGAATCGTTCTGATGTGGTTATTTTTCATTTCTTTGGGATAGATCTTCCAGCTTTTCGTAGATCCCTTCGCCACTAAAACAATGTGGAATAAAGATAGATTGTCATGGTTTAGCTCGAAGTCTTGTATGTTTATCATGTTTATAAGTATATTGTACACCATTATTGTATCGCCCTTATTTGTCTTTGCTACATAGTTTTATTTTTTCTGTTCAGTTTCTTGCATATATATATATTTAGTTGGATAATTTATAAAGCGCCATTTTTGTGAAAATCATCTCAAGGGCGCTGTACAATTAATAAATATCCCAGTACGTCTTGCAGCTACAGAGCGCATGGACGGTTGGGATTCTAGTTCCTCGTTTTCAATTAAGATCAATAAAAAATTATAACAGATAGGAGCTAGATTACAGGACGTCTTGCAGCTACAGAGCGCATAGACAGTTAGAAATTTAGCCCCTATTTACACATTTTAAAAATTGACAAATAAATTTAGTGTATTAATGATACTAAAAAAAATAAAAAATAATATGAATAGTAAAAAGGAGTAAGATTACAGCACGTCTTGCAGCTACTAAGCGCATAGACGATTGGAATTCTAGACCCCATTTATAAAATTTAGGTATATTTAAGTTGGTATATGAAAGATAGATAACCAATCATCGTGCAGCTACAAAGCGCATGGACGAGTGGAATTCTAGCAAAGTTAGAATGATATCAATAAATTTATAAAAAATAGAGCATAGTAGTAAGTTTGTCAAGTGTTCATGCCAAGAACTAAGCAATAAAAAACTAAATAAATAAAGCACTGAATCAACTCCATGGTTAACAAAGGGTGATAGATGTTTCTTCATGTAACTGTTGGCTTAGGCCGTATATATAATAAATAAACGAATTAACAAATGAAAGAAGCCTATTTAAAAAAACACAGTAAAATTTAAAAAAAATCATAATGTTCCATTAAATGCGTTGTAAGGTTTGACAGCTAAGACAATATCGGACATGAACCCTCCATATAATTTGCCGAACTCACAGTTAAAGGGGCAATAACAACAGTAGTGATAAATTAAATTAAAATCGCAGTTTATCAAACTGCAAGGCACCGTGGCGCAGTTGGTAAGACAGCTAACTGTGAAACTAGCGTCGCGGGTTCGATTCCCGCCAGTTGCAAGAAAAAAATCCAAGAAAGATTTTTTCTCAATTGGTCTGGGTGTTGTGGTTTATTTTTCATAACTTCCTTCCATATCCTATTTCTCCACCTACTGACAAGCCTCTAAAGAAGAGGCTTAGCGGGTTATTCCTTTAAAAAAATACTTAAGCATAGAAAATAAATAAAGCTACTTAATTATTGACAAATAAAGCATCGTTAACAACGCTATCTTATATGTATATATCGAGACGGTATACTTAACTTCTGTACCATCTGTATTTTACCTCGGTATGTTTTACTTGTCATATGATCGAAACAATCCAATGGAATGACCGCAAACAATTAGTTCGCGTTTCTTACGTCATTAATATTTTTTAAAAGTTCTCATTTATGGTTTAAATAGGCTTCAGTAATAAAAAGTCCTAACTTCAAAGCGATTATAAACTCAAATAAATCCCAATTCAAGTAAAAATGCTTGGTTGAACTTGAATTTTGAATGACTTTTGGAAATCATTCAGACGGTACGCTTAACGATCGTCTGTATGTATCTACCGATCGACTACAAAGCCGGTTTCTTTAGCGTCTCGATACATACACTCGGAAAGACAGTAAAAGAGATGGAAAAAAATATAATAACGAAATTATTTTTTTAGAGTGGTAACTTTCTGACGCATATAATCTATGTTTGACGCCTAGATACTCTTATTTGTTAATAGGAGAGAACCTAGTGACATAATTTTCACATCTATGCGTTCGTTTTATTGAAGTGACAGTTATGTCGGAATTTAACTCAACTTCAAAACTTACTTATTTCTCTCTCATATTTTTGATAGACTTTTAAGAAAAAAGTGTCAACCTCAAAACGATTATAATTTTTTATAAATCAAAATTAAAGGAAAAATTGCTAGGTGGAGCATAATTTTTGACACTTTCGATGCGTAGATAAACGTATTGAGGGGTTCTAGACCCGTCGGTATAAACCGATGCACTTACATCAAAACATGATGTTGGGGGTATCGGTAGTATAACTTTATAGTCGGTCGGAAGACTTTTATCTTCAACTATGACGTCATACTGAAGCTATTTCATTTTAGAGCGTAGATATGAGTACCGTGACGTAGGCTTCCTCTGTTTCATATCGATGTACCTACTTGAAGGTGGGGGGGTTGGTAGTATATCTTTATAAGCGCTAGAGGGAATTTATCTTCAACCATACCGTCAAGGTGAAGGTATGACGTATTTATATGCCCATCATAATCGAGGCCCTGGTGATGCGAGAGAAGCGCAAAAGTTATACCTCGATAGCTTAGAGAGCGCATGAACTAATCCAAGATGGTCCAGCAAGGTCAGCCAACAAACACGTTACTAGGGACGTTTACTGCCACTTTACATACAATGGAAATCGATTAACCTGTGTTGAAGTGTTCCCCCTCACTCCACCAGATATTATTTGCGGGAATGATGCGGATATTAGGTTCTTTCTTTATTCGGCTTTGTGTATCAGGATTTTTGGATACTGGATGCGGTGATGAAAATAATGCCATTGAATCTTTAGCGGTAACTTTTTATGATAGCAGCAGGAATATTATGTTTTGTTATTAGTTTATCGTGCGGATCACAGAAGAGATAATTTGTTTTATCAGATGTCAGTTTTATATTTGAATATGGAATTTGTGAATTGTTGTAATGCGGTAGATACTGCCAGGCTACTTAGGTTCCTACTTCTCTAGGAAAAGCCGGCAACCAAACCATATAAATGGCAGTAAACATTCACGCGTAACCACTACCCAAAAACACGTATCGACCTGAGGTAGTAGAAAAGTTAAGCATACCGTCTCGATACAAGCCGATGAAGATAGCGTTCGCACTCGCACCCCTGCTATCTGCTAGTTGATTTAAATTATTTTAATATCGAAATTAATTGTTTTAATTTTTTTACAGCTCATTATATATGCGGGGAATACCGTCATGAGTTACCTGATGTCTTTTGCTATTTCCCTGGCCTTTGAGGCTCCAGTTGTCCGATTATTAAAGATTGACTTCAGGCCATCAAAGAAACAATTATAATATTTTTGTATTTAAAAAAATGTAAATATTACCTAAGTGTCAATATAGGGTAAAACTATCATTAATATTTTCACCATGTCTAAATATTTGTAAATCACCACTGAATTTAACCTTCGAGATATACTATGTAAGTTATTTGATCATAATTCAAGATGGAATTCTATTGTAAGTGTACAAAAACGTGTATTTAAATACAAGTTTTCTATCCTGGCTCATATAAAGGACATAGCGGGAGGTAAATTAATTATAGACTCAAAGAACATTTAGCTTCGCATAGATTAAATAAAGATATATCAAATTACGATCACATTTACATTGATTAAAGCACAATTTTGAAGAATTAAAAGATATTCAAATTTAGTATGAAGAACATAAAGATTTAAAGTTAGATGGATAAGAAATAAATAGAATTAAAAACAATGGCAATATAATTTTCATTTTCTCGTCACATTTTGTTGTCCTGTTCAGAAATTGTACAATGTATATTGTGTTGTGTACGTAATTGGTGCTGTGTTAGTTTTATGTCTTTTTTTTATTATTATGGATAACTTATATAGCCCCATTTTCGTAATATAATACCTCAAGGGCACTTTACATAGTGATTCTATAGTTGGAATTTTTTTTTTTATTGAAGCTTTTACATTTGTAATTTAACTAAAACAATTTATTTTGTTGACACAAGCTACGGATTTATTCAAATGATTTAGAGAATAAGTGGGTTTTAAGTTTTTTCCGAGACATCACTTCACTTTTACAGCCTCGCACCTCTGCTGGGAGAGCATTTCATGCCATAGGGCCGGCGACCGCAAATGCGCGTTCACTAAATTTAGTGCGCTGTTTGCTTAGAGGTATAATAGCTTTTCCTCTCGCCGTAGACGTAGCTGATCTAAGCGTGAGACGCCTGTCAGCTAGTTCATCTGGAATGCATAGTTCCCTTAGATATTGCGGAGCAGAGTTGTGCAGTGACTTATACATAAGCCAACAGAGTTTGTATTCCACCCTCTGTGGAAAACGTAGCCAGTTTAGTTCCCGAAGTAATGGAGTGATATAACTGAACTTAGAGATTCCGAAAATAAGTCTCGCTGCAGCATTCAATACAGATTGTAGGCGAGTCATTTTGTTCATTGGTAGACCTGCATAGATACCATTACAATAATCGACTCTAGACACTACAAACGCATTTATTAAATGACGGGCGGCATCAACTGGCAAATTTTTGCGTAAGCATTTAATTTGTCTCAGCTGGTAGAAGCATGAACTTATCGTTCTACTAATTTGAACGTCAAGAGAAAGGTCAGAATTGAGAAAACCTCCCAGTAGTTTAACGGTGGGTAAAGCGGTACTCCCTACAATGGGTAGGGCCGTATCCTGGATCAAATTCTGTCATCTGGCTGAAGCCACCCATAGTTGTTTCGTTTTTGACGGGTTGAATGTTAGTCTGTTTTCAGCCATCCAGTTTTCTATTTTCTCGATGCATCCATCAATTAAATTGACAAGCACGCTTCTCTCGCCTGGTTTGCAATAAAAATAAATCTGTGTATCATCTGCATAGCAGTAAGACCACAATCCACATTCTTTGATAATGTTCTCTATATCTTTAGTGTAAAGGAGATAGAGGAGTGGTCCGAGTACTGACCCTTGAGGCAATCCTGTAGACACCCGAAAGTTGGTTGAGCTCTATTGTATTATACCAATATAGCAGTATGTGAACAACAATCAACATAAATAAGCAAAATTCAATAAAAAATTCAATAAATCAGCTGACCGAATTTTAAAACTCACCCTTATAAGCCCCCTTAGTTTCACTCTGTATATTATTTTTATATAATAGAATCCTCCTTTACTATCTACCACCAGCACGTGTAACCAATGACTTGGTCCCATTTCGATTTATTGAATCATTATTGCATCTCTGTCCTATATAAATACAAGCTTTGTATAAATAATCCTTACTCGTCTGAAGATGCCCATGAGAGGTTGAAAGCGCTAATTGGTCAAATAAATAAGTGAAAGTGTACTTATAGCTTGCATTTAAATGTAAGTTATTGTAATATTACTTCAAGAGATTGTTATTTAGTCGAAATATATTATTATCATTTGTCAAAGTCAAAAACATTCCAACTGTTGTGTGGATTTGATTATTCACTCTTTTCATAAAAGTGCTATTATCTCAGTTTCACTTTTATATGGATAGCTGCTTTCTACAAAACTACGTTCAATTGGCTTAGGCCGTATACATAATAAATAATTTTTTTTAAAAATACAAATAGAGGATAAATTACTTTTTTAACTATCCATTGGAAATAATTCAGGTCTCAGGGATACATCAAATAGCTTAAATTCCGATTGATATAAAAAATAATTTTATATCCTGTATGTATTTATCTGTCGAAATTTATTTCTATTATTCTTCGATACGCATTAAGTGTTAAAAAAAATCCACCGTGCAATTTTTCGTTTAATTACAGTTTGTTTTAATTTTTAATCGTTTGGATGTTAACACTTAACCACTTTTTTTCCAACCGGTTTCAAAGCTACACAATCTTCTATATTTTTTTAAATATAATAAAAAACTACAGAGTTAGTGCTTTTAATTCAAAAT
The DNA here is from genome assembly GCF_059751315.1 of Micrasema longulum. Classification (NCBI taxonomy): domain Eukaryota; kingdom Metazoa; phylum Arthropoda; class Insecta; order Trichoptera; family Brachycentridae; genus Micrasema; species Micrasema longulum. Next base: position 66,289 of record NW_028280025.1, on the reverse strand, counting down.
TAATTTAACAACAGAATTATTCTCAGATATCTTAAAATAAAATCCAATTTTCTGTATAAATAGTTAAATATTCGTATCTAAAAAATTAAAACATGTTTTATTACAGAATACCTTCGAGAGTATCTCAAATTTTCATTAAATATACACGTTTTTATTCGAAAAATTCATTTTTACACTATCCCAATATCCCATTGTATTCAAATTCCCTTGGCTCATACTATAAAATGATAAAAACTATCACAACTAAAGAAGAAAAATGATCATATTATGACCTTTAGCATATTTGATATTTTTACTCTAAATTATATTAGTACTTCGATCATTATTGTTTTGTTCGATTGTCTGTGAATATGTTTATTTTTAAGGTTTTTTGTTACTATAAAGTGTATTATATAGTGTTAATAAATGTTAACTTTTAATTCCAACTTCCCTAAAATATTTTCAAATAAAGTATAGTTAATAAATCTGCAAAATAACTGAAAAATGTTTTTTTATCATTTCAAAATGATGTAATTTTTGAAAAGCTTACATAATTGTGTATTATTTCATTTTACCAATAATTTATTTTATACTTATAAAATTATTAAAAAGAACAAAAAAGCAGCAAAAAAATAATTTGTCATAATATAGTCACTTTGTAAGGAGAAATAAAACTAATTAGGAAAGTCGGTGGTTTTATTTCATTAATTTTTTTATTAAACTAACCCAATTTTTTTTTACAATTTTCTTTTTTTGTATCGTCTAAAGTTTTTTTGTTGTTGCCGCCCGTGACGTTACAAATTGTCGTCGGTGAGTTGAGGTGATATTTATAAAGATAACCCAGTACCCTGGAAACCGTACATCTATCACAAATCACAACACATAATTGTTTGGCTATTCTTAACAGCTCAGTTGCTGACGCTGACGCCAGACGCTATGACGTTTTAAACTAGTTAATTTTTATCAAAACGTATTTTTATTAATTTTTTCATACATTTTCGAGAAACTTCGCCGAAAAATTAAATGCTCCACTTAAACCAGCCATTAACAGGTCATAAGCCCTGCAGATGCCTAGACTTCCATATTACCTTTTCTTAAATGTTCTTGATCTCTGTTGTAATATGTTTAATACGTAGTGTTTAAAACATTCTGAAAAGTGGAACGTGAATAAATCGACATTTGTAATCTGACTTTCTTGTATGAAGATTTGTATAGGATTTTTACACCCTTAAAATGGCTACAGTTTATACGATATAATGACCCAACAAAACTTATTTTTAAGAAAAACGAGATATTAAGACTTAGAAGAGGATATAAGCATAACGATAAACTAAAAAATAAGGTCGTATCATATTTACAAATACGTTAAACACCTATTCGAAATATAACTGTTTTCAGTGAAATCATAATCTTTGAGAATTTTTTTCACTAACTTATAAGATAAAAATAAAAAAACAAAAGATATTGAGCCCTAGAAAAAAAAAAAATGTTTGACGACTTATTTTTAAAATTTGGCTAGGATTACTACAAGTACTTTAAACATATCATCAAAATATCACATTTTAGCCTTTTTCAGGCCACTCCCCCTTACGTATGTCTGTATATTAAGTCTTCATTGTTTATTCCCACAAGTAAAAATGTTTTTTAAAAAAAGGATATTTTTAGGTGTCCTCGGCACAGGTAACCCCATTGAGGTCACATATTGTTATTGTTAATCTTGGTTTTTTATGGAAAAAAATTAATTAATGAAATAAATAATTACGATACATAAAAATAAATTAATAACATTTTAGTTGAGTTTGATAGTTTTTTTTGATGTTTTTTTTTAAACCACTGAAATACCTTACTATGAGTATTCAGATACTTATACTAAACGTAAAATACTGTTCAAACAATGTCAAAACAATGGCGTTTACCTTAACATACGAAACACAATAAATTTGTTCTAGCAAATCGCTTTAATTATGACACATTGTTCTGTACATTACGCTGTCATGATGTAATTTATTTCGTACGACATTTACATATTTTGGGATTAGATTCTGAACGCCCTCATCAAAGCTGTCTTGTACTTGGAAATATGTAAGCTTACATGTAGGTATGTATATGTATATTGTCAATAATGATATATTATCGGTAGGTATGGACAATTATTATGGATTTTTTTTTAAAAGCTAATAAATTAATTTTAAAAATCACAAGCCGATCGGTACTATTCTTATTTAAAAAAAAAAAGAAATAAGGCGATATAAGGGATTAAATTCTAGTAATTTCGATGGTTCCAAAAATAAACAATTCGTGACGTCATCAACTATGACGTTTTTGAATGTTTTGTTACGTCATCGGAATTTTTTTCATCAATGTTTATGGGTTTTATAAAGTAATATAGATAGATTCCTTTTTCTATGTGTCGTTTGTTTACATTAACGGCGTCCTGTCACTTATCAAACGTTATGAGTTGTGATTTATAATTTTCATGATAAATTGATAATTCAATTTATCATATTAAATTAATGTTTAGAAGAGGATAAAAACCATAAAATAATTAAATTCGATATGTAAGATAAAATCCGTTTTCACTTTCATCTGTCAGTGCCTGGAACTTAAGTGGGTAAGGGGGGGCTTAAGAAAATATGCATAGACAACTCTCCTTATATTTTTATCTGTGGCCTGTGGCATTACCAACATTAAAATGATTACATCATTCGTGAACTTCTGTGACAAAATTTATTACCAACTTACGAAACGATCGTTTTCAAAAGACCTTATTTTCGAAACGAAAATAATTAAAATATTCATTATTGAGGTTTATATAAACAATAGGAGAATCTTTAAAAAAATCTTTTATTTGTAGAGTAGGTTAAATCTGATATTCCTCCCGCGTGATAATACCCTATTGTCAAAACATTAGACATCGTCAATATTAGGACAGATATTAGAACCACCACTTCGCATCATTCCAAGAGAAGCAACATTACCGATGATTGAACTATTTATTCCATGCGAATAGTTAGGAAAATGTTTAAGGTACATAGTGATTAAAATCTCAAATCGATTTATCAATATTTTGTGATTTGGTCTTAAGACTGCTCAAACGTTACAACATACGAATGTCCTTATATAAAATAAAATCTAATTATCATTCATTAATCTATTGTTTCACTAAAAACATGTTATGTGCCCATATAGTAGCACACACGTTTGACGTTCACTAGATCAATTGACAAGACACGAAGATGTTTTATATTAATTTATTATTTTCAGGACATTATACTATTACATTTGAAAGCTACCGTATTTATTTAAACTAAGTATTACGTCAGAGTGACGTAGAAACGACATGAGACTACATTTCAAATTGCCTCCCAAAGGACTGCGTATGCATTTATATAATGCAAGTTTTAGTCCAATAGAGGATGATGCCTGTCAATAGTCCGGCTTCTCCTGTATGAGTTTTCACCACCAGATCCTCACACTATAGTCAGAGAAATGAGAAGGAACATACCTTTTGCAGTTAATATAAGCCTTGTACATAATAAGCAAGGCAAAAAATAGGCAACTCCATTATTAAAAAAAAAAAAAAAAATAGTTCAATGGAGGGATTGGTAAATACAAAAAATAGTTACTTTTACTCTTCCTACGCGACATCCTGAGATTCACGCTAAATTCTATTTCTTACGCACTTGAAGCATATGGTTTTCAAGTAAATACCATTAGCGACCCTTTTAAATAAAAATACACGATTTTTTTACTGCGTAAGATATTAATATTGGTCCATATGGAATTTCGCTAGATGGCTAAGCGCCAAACGCATCTGAACTCAAGGTATTTTTCACATAACAATGATTAATAGTAAAAATAATGAGATCTCACTGGGGTTACCCGCGCCGTAGACGCTTACAAAATTTACTTATGTTTAAATATTTTTATATGTGAGAATATACAAAAAATACTTAATATACAGAGATAATTAACAAAATGTTCAGACAGTTTTATACACAACGTATTTATGTTTACATTTTATTTATGTATATCGATTTTATTTCATTACATTAAAAAACGCACTATAAAAGGACAAAAACATAACATAAACTATACATTTGGGGAGCAGCTGATTCAATATTGGTTTAGGCGAATGAGACAATCCATTATACTTTTACCCAGCTTCACTATTCATTTTTTTAAAGCCTTTTTGAACGTTTTCTCATTGTTAATTGTTTTAATGGGTAGTGGAAGTAGGTTAAACATTTGGATTTAATTGCATAACACTCTGAATCCCTTTGTCCGAAGGTGGTATTAGTTTGCATTTGTTTAAGATGTTTTTGCGTTGAGGATCTAGTAATTATATTAGTTGCATGTGTTGTATTGTTGGTATATTACATCATGTGAAGTACGTAATTTCTACCACAAGCTAACTTAATACAAAATAAACTCTAGATCCTCAACACAAAGACAACTTAAACAAATACAAACTAGTACCACTTTCAGACTAATGGATTTTGAGTATTATGCATGTATCGGACATCGCCGCTCGTATGGCAAAAAAGCGAAATGCGGCGGCAAGCGCCGATCATTTAAAACATCATCAAACCTAGCGGCCCTTGTTGGAGCTCATAGACGGAGGCGGTTTCTACACGAGGAAAAATGTTCGACTTTCGACTGAGCGCTGAGAAATCTTTAGACCTCGATGGCAGCTGAAGCTTCACGAATCGTCGCTAGGGCTACACGCGGCGCTTCAACCAGAGTGGCCGGCACCGGTGTTTTAACAAGTTTATCTATACGTTGGTTTTCTTGCTTATTTCGACTATTAGTCTCGATTTTGTAATCTAATAAGCTGTCCCTTTGAAAAAGACAGTTAATTATGTCACTTGCGGGGGCAGACGTTAGAATATCGAGACTCTAGTCATAAATATGTATAGGATTATGAGGTATTTGGCCTCAGTGAATCCCACAAAAACGTGTGTCACCCTTTTAATCGGTATGTAGGATCTTTTCCCGTGTTATTTATGTATTAATTGGGACACGGGTATGATGCCTACATACTTCATTTTAATGTTAAATGTATACCGAGGGAGTTATATGACTTTAAAAATACTGATGTAAAAATAAAATATAAAAATGTCCAGCCAATGAGAGAGCGTCCTACGCGTTAATCCGGAGCATTTCGACCCCCTCTCGCTCTCTCCTGCGGCTTAGGTATGCTGTCCCGTACCCTGTCCGACAGCGATACGGTGCAAATAATTTAATAAACCCTGTGTGTTTTTTGTGAATTCAGTTGTGTATAAATCAAGACTAAGCGTGTTTTATTGGAATTACGCCCTCTCCGCCTTTGACTCCGCTGCCTGCCCTTCTTGGAGGATATCACCGCTGACCCAGCCAGAGAAGCCTATCTCATTCGAAATAGCCGGACTACAGCAGCTACAGAGCCACCCCTATCTACAGTTCAACTATATACGCGGCGAGGTGTCGTGTATAATGCAATTAAAATCTATAACCTACTTCCACTGTCTATTCAAACAATTATTAACGAGAAAATGTTCAAAAAGGCTTTAAAAAATAGATAGTGGAGCTAGGTAGAAGTAAAATGGATTATCTCATTCGTCCAAACCAATATTGAATCAATTGCTCCACAAATGTTTAGCTTTGTTATGTTTTTGTTCTTTCATTGTGCGTTTTGTAATAAAAATAATAAAGATGTACAGATAGGAAGATAAAGACGTCATACCTTCACCTTGACGATATAGTTGAAAATAAATTCTGTCTAGCAATTACGAAGATATACTACCGACCACCAACCTTCAAGTTTTGGATAGGTACATCGATATGAAACAAGGAGAAGCGTACGTCACGGTACACATATCTACGCACTGAAATGACATAGCTTCACTATGACGCCATAGTTAAAGATACAAATCTTCCGACTGACTACTAAGATACACTACCGATCCCCCCCACCATCAAATTTTGATGTAAGTATATCACATCGGTTTATACCGACGGGTCTAGAACCCCTTGATACGTTTATCAACACAATAAAAGTGATAAAAATTATGTTCCACCGAGAAATTTTTTCTTCAATAACAATTTACTTAAATTTTAAATCGTTTTGACGTTTGCACTTTTTCCTGAGAGAGTGAAAATATTATTGAGAAGGGAATATGGAAGTCTAGGCATTTACAAGGCTTATGATCTGTTATTGGCTGGTTTAAGTGACCACTTTACACACTGTGTAACATTCACCATTCTGCCCATGTTTAAAACATCCACATTTCCTCAACTCTTCCATCTGTTGACTTTTGTGAAGTAAAGGAGCTGAAACCTTTATTAAGTGTGTGAGATTCATCCGGCTGAACCAAATCACCTACTAGGCAACGCCTGAAAACAATTTTCCAATTTTATACTTCTTCTTTTACCAGGTAGTTGATTTGACAATGTTTGAGTATGTCCAAATGCTATTTCAATATAAATAACTTCCAAAATCGAAATCCAGCCAGTCTGCAAGCATTTGGACATACTCAAACATTGTTATTTAATAATGTTTTTGAGTAAATTTTCCGATTTTTCTCGACCTAACCCCAGTAACCAATTTTTTACTCATTTATTCAATTGAATCCGGGTCATAGTTTTGCAATGTTTGGGTAACATATTCAATATTTTGGGGCCCAGAAACCTGAAATTTCTTTGCCCGAATTTAAAGTTTGTGGTAGACCCCATGACCCATCCTTTAGTTTGACTTCTAGTGTAAGACTGATTTTTACGATTTTAACTACTTCAAGCTGGACGCATGTCGGCGTCGGTTCGAATCATATTTTTTTTTAAATATACGGCGGAATTTAGGACTGAGTAAGTAAATATAATACCTAACGTCGGCAGCACTGAATTAATATATCTGTGGGCGGCAATATGCCTTGACGCGCTTACAAGCTGTCAATTTAATTATTCGTCGTTGGCCGTCAGTATTTTTAATACCATAATCGTCCAGATGTGAACGGTTCGTTAAACGGATTAGTGGAAATTCAAATTATTGTCCAATAATCATTCGGGTATTTGGAGGGAGTGCTTTTACTGTCCAATAATTATAAGCGACGAATTGATTTATTTTGATAATTAATTATACTCGAAAATGGCGTATTACTTAGTTAAATTAAATTGCATAAACAATCAATTTCAATCAGATTTACGGAAATGTTCAATTAACTACCACAGGCATGGGATGTATTGAATTGGCTGATGCAGCAAACTTCTGTCGTCATCACCAAAGTACTATCACATCACATCAATAAAGCGAAAAGACCAAAATATTTACCGGACACGGAGCTATGAGAAGTTACCTTTTTAGGTTTTAATTAGGGGACGATGACTATTGTCGATGCGATGATATTTCTTCATAGAGTATGGCACATCTGTTATTTCAGTGCCCGTTTTTCAGTTCACAACGCCATAATCTTGAAGTAAGAAGAATCCTTAACAAATATCCACACTGTCGTTAAAAGTAGTTATCACGCGCTATTGTTCTTGGACTTTGCAACAATGGTGATTGGACTCATAAGGTAATACACCAAAATCAGTGATCGAACATACCATTTTCAAGACAAACAATGACGATTTTTTCCGAGTACCTTAGCCTTGTACATGACACGTAAGGCTACTAAATACAGGGGTCCAAAAATATTTTTTTTTAAAAAGAATATGTTTCGAATTTTTTAAAAGAAATAAATAAATCAAACATATTTTGAGTTTGTCCAAATTTTTGTAGACAAGGACTGGATTCAACTCCCTGGGGAGCTGTTAACATTAACTTATTACAATAGAGATTAAGAACATTTAAGAGAAGGTAATTTAGAAGACTAGGCATGTTCATGGCTTATGACCTGTCATTGGCTGGTTTAAGTGGCCACTTTACACACTGTGTAACATTCACCATTTTGCCCATATTTGAACATCTACATTCCTCCAATTCTTTCATCTGCTGATGTTTGTGAATTTAAAGAGCTGAAACCTTTATTTATGCGGGTGAGAATCATCTAGTGGAATTATTTCACCTACATACTACAAAATATAACAATACAATGAGTTAGCGTGAGTCTTGTAAATTTCAAAAATCATTGGATATGTTCCATATCAAATAGAGCTTAATATTCTGTTTAAATTGTATTGTAATATTATGTACCTAGCTTCTTTAAACTATATTTCTTTTATATGTTTGTATTTTTGTGTTTATCTTAATTTTTATTTTTAATATCTAGCTTTTACAGCAAATTTTTATTTTATTTTTTTAAACCAACTATACTTCTTAACACTGCTCTATATTTTATTTCTTTAGATTGTATTTTTTAAAATGTATGTTCTTTGTACACTCATCTTTTTATTTTTATACCAACTATACTTTTGTACACTGGTACTATATTTTATTTCTTTAGATTGTATTTTTTAAAATGTATGTTGTTTGTACACTCATCTTTTTATTTTTATACCAACTATACTTTTGTACACTGGTCCTTTATTTTATTTCTTTAGATTGTATTTTTTTAAATGTATGTTGTTTGTACACTCATCTTTTTATTTATATACACACTATACTTTTGTACACTGGTCCTGTATTTTATTTCTTTGTATTGTATTTTTTCAAATGTATGTTTTTCGTATACTCATCTTCTTTTTTTATACCAGCTTTACTTCTAAACACTGTTTTATCTTTCATTGCTTTATATTGTATTTTAAAATTAATATTTTGTTTTAATACTCATGTTTTAACATACTCCGACAGAAACGAAGAACGTGTAAGAGAAGTCTAGGCATCTACGGGGCTTATGACCTGTCAATGGCTGGTTTAAGTGTTTTTCGTCTTTGTTGTAATACGTTAATATAAACAGCTCTTCAGGGTATTGAATCCAGTCCTTGTCTACAAAAATTTTGACAAACTCAAAATATTGTTGATAAATCCACCTGGTCCACGAAGAAGTATAGAAATTGAAGAAATAACATTTTCAGGTGTTGCCTAGTATGCAGGTGATATAATTTAAATAGATGAATCTCACCCGCACAAATAAAGGTTTCAGCTCTTAACTTCACTAACATTAACAGATGAAAGAATTAAAGGTATTTAGATGTTCAAATATGGGCAGAATGGTGAATGTAACACAGTGTGTAAAGTGGCAACTTAAACCAGCCATTGACAGGTCATAAGCCCTGTAGATACCTAGACTTCTATATTACCTTCTCTTAAATGTTCTTCGTCTCTGTTGTAATACGTTGATATAAACAGCTCTTCAGGGAATCGAATCCAGTCCTTGTCTACAAAAATTTTGACAAACTCAAAATATTGTTGATAAATCCACCTGGTCCACGAAGAAGTATAGAAATTGAAGAAATAACATTTTCAGGTGTTGCCTAGTATGCAGGTGAAATAATTCAAATAGATGAATCTCACCCGCACAAATAAAGGTTTCAGCTCTTAACTTCACTAACATTAACAGATGAAAGAATTAAAGGTATTTAGATGTTCAAATATGGGCAGAATGGTGAATGTAACACAGTGTGTAAAGTGGCAACTTAAACCAGCCATTGACAGGTCATAAGCCCTGTAGATACCTAGACTTCTATATTACCTTCTCTTAAATGTTCTTCGTCTCTGTTGTAATACGTTGATATAAACAGCTCTTCAGGGAATCGAATCCAGTCCTTGTCTACAAAAATTTTGACAAACTCAAAATATTGTTGATAAATCCACCTGGTCCATGAAGAAGAATAGAAATTGAAGAAATAACATTTTGAGGTGTTGCCTAGTATGCAGGTGAAATAATTCAAATAGATGAATCTCACCCGCATAAATAAAGGTTTCAGCTCTTAACTTCACTTACATTAACAGATGAAAGAATTAAAGGTATATAGATGTTCAAATATGGGCAGAATGGTGAATGTAACACAGTGTGTAAAGTGGCAACTTAAACCAGTCATTGACAGGTCATAAGCCCTGTAGATGCCTAGACTTTTATATTACCTTCTCTTAAATGTTCTTCGTCTCTGTTGTAATATGTTAATATAAACAGCTCCCCGGGGAGTTGAATCCAGTCCTTGTCTACAAAGATTTAGACAAACTCAAAATATTGTTGATTTATGTTTTATATAACTTCCATGTATGTAAAAGCCTTATGGGCGTGAAAAATTAATAAAAATAAATAAATTATAAAAACAGATTTCCGATGCCAATCCTCACATCCACCCTACAACAAGCATAAGTACTAGGCAAACGCGTCAACTAATATTTTACGAAGCGGACTTATCTTTACTCGACTTCCTTTTTCAGGGTTTTTACTTCAGAGCAACTATCGAGCCGAAAACACACGTCTAGGACTCTTTGTTTCTTTTTCAAGCACGCGAAAAAGTATTTTTCATCCGCCTGACAAAGATAAATAAATAATGTGTTTTAATATATGGAATCCTTTTTTTTTACATTAACTCATTTATTTAATCCATTTGTTTGATACGCAATATCTCACGCCGTTAACAGACACATCAGGAACAATTTATTTATGATTACATTTTCATTGGCCTAGAAAGTTAGAACGAGTGGAAATATTAAAGGGGATTCAAAGTGCCCCTAAATGTGAGAAAGTAAAAAGAAAGAAATGGAAAAAGGGGATATTTCTATCAGAAGAAAGAAAAGAACCATTGTTTTTAGTCTAACGAAGAGATATTATAACTGCTGGAAACGTTATTCTCCTACCTCTTTCAGTCTTTGAAATACGAGAAGGGATTGAAAGATGAATCTCTCCACAAAGGAAAATGAATGAAAAACATTTTTTGAAACAAAACTATTCTCTTTACGATTTTTTTTAAAACTTGGTGCAGGTAAAATTGTATGATTTTTTTTTAATATGTACATCTTATTTTGACATTTTTAACTCGAGTCTCTGTGAATTTAAATCATCTCTTAATAAATATTTTATGATATTCTATATCAACGACTAACGAATTATTTGCAAAAGCTACTTATGTTAATGACCCGGTGTTTATTCATTTTTTCTTTTTTTTTTCTTTTGTATACTGACATACATTCATGTACATATTGTATTTATATATTTCTTGTTATTTTTATATTTATTTTTATAACCATGTTTTAATATTGTTTTTTAGTTTTTAATTTTTGTGAATCTAACTAACTCATTATATTGTTATAACATTTAAATACCAATACGTAAAACTAGACAAAGTAGTCTATATTATTGTCACCCTTCTCAAACCAACTATCTTTGTCACTCACCAATACCGCGTATACACAGGCTAGGAAACGAATGTACCCCTCATATCGACATTTTTAACTCGAGTCTCTGTGAATTCAAATCATTGCTTTTATTTTTTTGTTTAACTAATTCATAATTTTGTATATTTTATATTGTAAAAGGTACTTGTGCCGTATAATAAATAAAATAAATAAAATAAAAATAAAAAATTTAAAAAAATAAATAAAATAAATAAAATAAATAAAATAAATAAAATAAATAAAATAAATAAAATTAATAAAATAAATAAAAAAATAAAAAAATAAAATAAATGAAATAAATGACATAAATGACATAAATGAAATAAATGAAATAAATGAAACAAATGAAACAAATGAAATAAATGAAATAAATGAAATAAATGAAATAAATGAAATAAATAAAATAAATGAAATAAATGAAATAAATGAAATAAATGAAATAAATGAAGTAAATGAAGTAAATGAAGTAAATGAAGTAAATGAAGTAAATGAAATAAATGAAATAAATGAAATAAATGAAATAAATGAAATAAATGAAGTAAATGAAGTAAATGAAGTAAATGAAGTAAATGAAGTAAATGAAGTAAATGAAGTAAATGAAGTAAATGAAGTAAATGAAGTAAATGAAGTAAATGAAGTAAATGAAGTAAATGAAGTAAATGAAGTAAATGAAGTAAATGAAGTAAATGAAGTAAATGAAGTAAATGAAGTAAATGAAGTAAATGAAGTAAATGAAGTAAATGAAGTAAATGAAGTAAATGAAGTAAATGAAGTAAATGAAGTAAATGAAGTAAATGAAGTAAATGAAGTAAATGAAGTAAATGAAGTAAATGAAGTAAATGAAGTAAATGAAGTAAATGAAGTAAATGAAGTAAATGAAGTAAATGAAGTAAATGAAGTAAATGAAGTAAATGAAGTAAATGAAATAAATGAAATAAATGAAATAAATGAAATAAATGAAGTAAATGAAGTAAATGAAGTAAATGAAGTAAATGAAGTAAATGAAGTAAATGAAGTAAATGAAGTAAATGAAGTAAATGAAGTAAATGAAGTAAATGAAGTAAATGAAGTAAATGAAGTAAATGAAGTAAATGAAGTAAATGAAGTAAATGAAGTAAATGAAGTAAATGAAGTAAATGAAGTAAATGAAGTAAATGAAGTAAATGAAGTAAATGAAGTAAATGAAGTAAATGAAGTAAATGAAGTAAATGAAGTAAATGAAGTAAATGAAGTAAATGAAGTAAATGAAGTAAATGAAGTAAATGAAGTAAATGAAGTAAATGAAGTAAATGAAGTAAATGAAGTAAATGAAGTAAATGAAGTAAATGAAGTAAATGAAGTAAATGAAGTAAATGAAGTAAATGAAGTAAATGAAGTAAATGAAGTAAATGAAGTAAATGAAGTAAATGAAGTAAATGAAGTAAATGAAGTAAATGAAGTAAATGAAGTAAATGAAGTAAATGAAGTAAATGAAGTAAATGAAGTAAATGAAGTAAATGAAGTAAATGAAGTAAATGAAATAAATGAAATAAATGAAATAAATGAAATAAATGAAATAAATGAAATAAATGAGATAAATGAGATAAATGAGATAAATGAGATAAATGAGATAAATGAGATAAATGAGATAAATGAGATAAATGAGATAAATGAGATAAATGACATAAATGACATAAATGAAATAAATGAAATAAATGAAATAAATGAAATAAATGAAATAAATGAAATAAATGAAATAAATGAAATAAATGAAATAAATGAAATAAATGAAATAAATGAAATAAATGAAATAAATGAAATAAATGAAATAAATGAAATAAATGAAATAAATGAAATAAATGAAATAAATGAAATAAATGAAATAAATGAAATAAATGAAATAAATGAGATAAATGAGATAAATGAGATAAATGAGATAAATGAGATAAATGAGATAAATGACATAAATGACATAAATGAAATAAATGAAATAAATGAAATAAATGAAATAAATGAAATAAATGAAATAAATGAAACAAATGAAATAAATGAAATATTTTATATTTTAAAAGGCACTTGTGCCGTATAATAAATAAATATCAAGTCACAGTAAGCGTTCATTATTTTTTTCTGGACAGGTAACTGTTGTATAGGATTGATAATTTTACTTTCATGTAACAGATCAAAATACGAATTTAGTGTATTAATATAGTACTTTACGCATACTTATGACGGTCATGGAGTTGGATTAAAACACATTTTGTAGCCACACAGCCTATGAATATTATAAAGTGCAGTGAAATGACGGGCCTTCAAATAAATTAAAAATTTCATTTTACCATCGAAAATGCTTGCGATTGCTTAATAAGAATGGTCTCCTTCACTAACTCACAAAGACAGGCTTCTACAATACGTCATACATAATTTACACGTCATTGGTAAGTATTACTTTAAAAAAATATTACAAAATGGTAGCGAGATTTTAAATCCGAACAAACTTGTTTAAAAATAAATTACAAATGTAAAAAAAGGGCGAAAAGAAGAAAATTTATTGCGGAGGTTTTGCATTCGATGTATAGGAGTATTGAAATACATTTTCCGACTAGTATTAAAATAAAATAGTTTATGGTTTCTAGAGCATAAAGATTTAACATTTGCAACAACAAGAGACAGTCTAAAATATTATTAAAATTTTTATGTAAATCGATCTGATCAAAAAGTTTTCTCCCGTCATTCAGTTTTAATAAATTTAGTTAACAAAGCAATTGATCCTTTGATGAATATATTTTTAATTTAACATTCATTATTAATTTATTTTGAGCCCTTAAATAAATCATTTTTACTTATTTATTAATGCTTTATTAAGTTAGTTCATACATCTTAAGAAGAAATAAAAACTTTTATTATCATTCATACTATTTTTTTCTAATTTATTCTAAATAATTCAATTCCTTTTATTTCTTTTATATCTTGAGGTAATTCATTATACATCTTCAATCCCTTATACAATGAGTTTTTAGATTCTGTTTTTCTCCTCATTGGTAATCTTGTCTTTTTTTATCCCCTATCATATGTATGATATTGTTGGTTATTTTTTTATATATATTTTTAAAAATTTATCCGTACAACATCGCTTGCTTTGAAAAGTAGCGTGGATGCTTGAACTAGAGAGAGGTAATTATTCTTACGCTGATATAGTCAATGTTAAATATTTCTTGTCTACAAAAACGTAGAACTAATATTGATTCCATATATATACGAGTATGTTCGGGGTACTAAATGGTTCCAGTAATATATAATTATTGGGACCAGTAAAATTCCATATTCCGACTCTTAGGTTGAGAAGCAATGAAGAACTGTTCATCGATCAGCATGTAACAAACAATCGCCTTAATTCTTCTATGACCCGTTTTTGTCGTATGGTTAACTCAAGAAAAGATCTGGATTTTTTTGGTTTAAGTTTACAGCGATTTAAACGAGCATTAAATAAATAGTCCAAATCTGATCTTGTTTTAAAAGTTTTGAACTATTATTTTATTGTATTATTAATTGGGTTATGGTCCCGTGGCTAGTGTTGCGGACTCACGGATCAGAGGTCCGAGGTTCGAACCCCACGAACCCCACCCTACCCCAACTTGATTTCCATTTTCTTGTGTGTTATTCCAAAATTGAAATATTTGGGTAGATTGTAAGAACGCTAATATTTCTTTTTTCTTAAAAAAAATAAATAAATAAAACCATTTAAATTGTATAAATGGACAATGTTCGTTAATAAATAAATAAGAGTCGTTTTAGTATTTATTGTCAATGCACATAATGAATATAAAAAAATAAAACTATGTATGTGTGTAAAATTTGATGGTGACCACAAATTCAAATAAGACTTGTTAGCATGTAAATAATTGTGTTAAACAAGTTCACGGTTGTGTAATTCGGCCCGCAGCCGTGACAGATTAAGCCCCATAGCGAAGACAAGCCTAATTGATGGTCCCAAAAGCCTTCCCTTATTCCCTTAAGAAGTTAAAATGATAGACAGCTGACTTGGCAATCCTTTGTAAACATAAGGCAAGCTTCGCGGGCTTGGCTTTTTAAGCACTAAATGAAAAGGAAAGTTGGGAAAAAAGGACGTGTTCTATTTTGTATGAATTTGATTTATTTTATTTTACCTGCATATTTAAAAAAAACATATTAACCGCATTCAAAAACATTTCTATGCACAGGGATCCCACTTGTAAATGATAAAATAGATATATTTGATGATGATGGTATTGTTGTTTGCTGACGATATGAAGATTTTTAAAGTAATTGACCCTCAATGATTGTTTTACTCTTTAGAAAAATTTAGACAAATTATTTATTTGGTGTTCAACTAATAAGCTGCAACTAAACATTAAAATATGTCAGGTCATTCGATTTTTCAGAATAAATAATCCCATCATATTTGATTATTCGATTGGGAACAACAAACTAGTTTCTGTTTCTGAAGTGCAAGGACTTTAAAAATATTACTACTTTGGAATTGATGTATACAGCTTTAGTTAGGAGCCAATTGGAATACAACTCAACTATATGGACTATTATAGTTCACACCAATATACTCTTGAAAGAGTTCAAAATACATTTTTAAGATACGTTAGTTTTAAACTCGGAATTAGATGTGAATTTATTAACTATGATTTCATATTAAATACTTTAAACTTGTTAAAACTAAATGAGAGAAGAAAAATTATAGATTTATTGAATAAGATTGTCAACTGTACATGGGACTGCCCAAATCTATTAGCGCTCATTAACTTCAAGGTACCTGGACGAATGACTCGTCAAGTGCCTCCGTTTAGTTGCAACAATTCACATACCGTATACTCGTATCGTGCTATTTTGAATCGACTCCATGTTCTCGGCAATAATTATTCCGAAGTTGCTGATATTTTTCACTTAAAGCATAGCTTATATAAATTGACTCTATTTGATCATTTCAAAGACGATGAACGGTAATTTACATTTTTTAGATTATAGTGCTTTCTATGTTTACTTCTGTATGGGTACTATTGTGTACCATATTTACGTGTATACTTATTTTTTAAATTACTTTAATTGTCATTATTACAAAAAAAAATTATTGTATTAAATATACTTATATTTTGTACCTTTTAAAGAAAAATATATATAAATTATTTACCTTTTAAAATTTTATTTGCACGCATTGCTTAATTTTTTTTTATATCTAAGTATGTTTTTTTATACAAAACTGCTTTGTTATATATAAAGTATTTATGTAAAATAATACTTTCATATTTAATTTTTAAGTTTTTCACATAATATTGAAATGTTTATATTATTTTTAATATGTATATTTTAAAGGTAAAAGGTACTGCGTGCCGTGTATGTTAAAAAATAAATAAATATTTTTGAAGATATTAGTCGATAAAGAAACCTTCATTGGAGTTTTTCTCATTTATTTTATTGATTTATTTATTCATTCAAACATACAAACTCGTATTATAAAAAAAATAATAACGTATCCCAAACTCCGTATCGCCAAGAGTCCCGTGTTGACCAGTAGCTCAATCACAAATAACTATCGACGTGCTTAAACTCATGCTAAGCATTTGAGCGATCACAATGAACAATAATGAATATGTTGAGTTTTTTTACTTACATTTCTTGGTGGAACTGCATTTTAATTATAATAATAAAAATACTGTATAGTTTTATTCCACTTTTATTTATCCATTTTTTATAAAAAAAATTGACCAGTGACCGGGTTTTGTCGTGACCGACATCGTCAGACTGGTAGGAGACTAAACAAATTTCTGTGTTATATACAAGTGGAAGCAGGGGTTGTAATTCATGATTTTATATAATTATGTAAATAAAAGAATGTAAATTAAAATCATTTTAGTATAAGGTAATAACAATTATAAGAATATAAGTTTTGTGTGAATATATATACTAGAAACTGGTGTAAAATATAAAATTTTATGAAGTTTTATAATAAAAATGTATTTGAATTACACGTATTTAAATGTTGTTAAATTATAGTTTTAATTAAATTAAAATTACTATGGTGACTGCTTTTCTTAACATTTGGCTTGCTAACTCCGCGCCAGCTAAATGCAATTAATAGCCTGATAAATAATAAATAAATAAATAAAATAACAATGTTGCCTAGCTTGGAACGGGGTATGTACCCTTGTTAGCTGGGCAAAGTGAATATGGAATTGTATTTTGATAAAAAGTGTGAATAAATAAATAAATAAATAAAAAAACAGTTTTGGAAAAGTTTCCAAATTTACACCGGTGAAATTCAAATATGTGATTGCGCAGCAGGAAACGTAGATATTTGGACATTTAATATTTGGTGGTCACTGATGTTTCATTGTGATCGCGAATACGATAAACAACCATGGTGAGAAATTGTTAACACGTCACTTATTAGCGCGTCGATAGTTATTTGTGATTGAGCTACTTGGAAACAACATAATGGATAGTGGAAGCATATATATTATTAAAGAATATCAAATATTACAAAAACATCCGGACAACACAAAATCATTGCGTTTGTAAGAATAGTCTAATTTTTACTATAGCCCCCTTTTAAAGTTTTTTTTTTATAAATTGGCTTTTGAGTAAACGAGGTGTTAAGAATATTTTGTCCTAGGAGGAAAATTTAGATAGTGGACTTTATTGTTAGGGAAGGAAGGTTGCGCAACTCCACTAACCTGCTAATGATGAGGCGTGACGTATGCTGAAATCTCACTGGTGAAGCTGGCGGTCGTGAGACGCAGGCACAATTAATATGGAGCTGGCGGTCTGGATGCACGGTGGCACAACTCACTTGTTAAATGATTTGTCGAAAGCACTTCACTTGATTGATGTTAGATTCGTACTAAAAATTTAATGTTGTTTCCAGCACTCACGCGTAGAATTATTGTTACATGGAGTGTTCTAGAAAGGACGGGTAGGTAGATATAGATTTAGTTGAGAGTTGGTTCGAACAACGGCTTTGCACATTAAATATAATGTTTTTCTCAATAATTTACGTTATTAATTTTTACGAATAAACAAAATTAAAACAAAATATAATTTTTTTCTTCGTTGTCTCTTCAACTATCTTTTAAATAAAATGCATTCGAACGAATCGGGTTGTAGTCCCGTGGCTTTATATATATATATTTTTGGATAATTTATACAGCGCCATTTTTGTGAAAATCACCTTAAGGGCGCTGTACAATAAATAAATATCCCAGCACGTCTTGCAGCTACAGAGCGCATGGACGGTTGGGATTCTAGTTCCTCGTCTCTAATTATAATATATAACAATTATAATATACAGGTGTTCTTTAAACATTGTCACATCCGAAACCACGATGATCAGTATGAGCAAGAAGACATATTGGCACATTAAAATATTTTTTTAGAACAAATAAAATTTAAAAAAATAAAATATCAAAAAAGCAAATGGTTGCTCACTTCTGCAGGGGTGAAGCGAGGAGAGGGAAGGGGGGGAGTCTGATACTGAGCCGCGCTAACCTCACTTCTCCCCCGCAGAAGTAAGCAACCATTTGTTTATTTTAATATTTTATTTTCAAAAAATTTCTTTGTTTTAAATATTTTTTTTAATATGCTAATATGTCTTCTTCCCCATACTGATCATCGTGGCTTCGGATATGACAGGGTTTAAAGAACACCCTGTATAAAAGCTAGATTACAGCATGCCTTGCTGCTACAGAGCGCATAGATAGTACGAAATCTAGCCCCTATTAACATTTTTTAAATATGTTTGATTATGAAGTTTAGAGTTTTAGTGATATTTTAAAAAACGAAATAAAAAACAAATTTTAAAAAATAGAAGTTAGATTACAACAAGTCTTGCAGCTACTGAGCACATGGACGGTTGAAATTCTAGACCCCCTTTACTAAATTTAGATATTTGATAGTTGATAACATTTACATAATGTGATTTATATAATATGATAGCTGACATCACAAAAAGTGTTGCTTGTGTCGTGTGTGGCTTGTGCTGCGGACTCAGGGATCAAAGGTTCGTAGTTCGAATCCCACTCTACCCTAACTTGATTCCTATTTTATAATAGTGAGTAATTTACAATTTGTTGAAAATGGCTCTAAAAATGAAATATTTGTGTGAATCAAAAGCACGGAAATATTTTTTTTCCATTAAAAAAAATAAGAGCTGAAACCTTTTTCATATTGGTGAGATTTATTCAGCTGAAATAATTCACCTACTAGGCAACGCCTGAAAACCTTTTTTTTAATTTTTATACTTCGTCTTATACCAGTTGGTTTATTCAACAATGTTTTAAGTATATCTAAATGTTTGTAGACATACTGGATTTTCTCCCTAGGGAGTTAACTAGCCACTTTAACCAGCCAATGAACAGGTCACAAAACCTTCAAATGCCTAGACATCAGTGGCGAATGGTGATTTTCTTTACAGTTAAGCTCTAAAAAAATATCATTTATTTGTACATACATAGAAGATACATAATATAATGCAAGTAATATATGAATTGATATTTTTCTGAGATTCTGTGTAATACAACAGCTCTCATCCTTGAAATCAACTCAAACAATGTAACTTCATGATATATTATATTATATAGATATATTGTCCATTACTATAATTCATTAAAAATAAGTAAAAAATACCACTATGAATTCAGTCGATATTAGGTATTCAATTAAAATGTCAACTAACCGAATGTTCTAGTAATTAATAGTGCTAAGAACAGCCGCGTGGAGTGCTATATGTCCTGCAATATGACGCATGAAAATAATAATGGTCTTATGTCAAAAGTACCATCTCAAAGAAATCGGGTTGTGGTCCTGTGGCTGGTGTCTCGGACTCACGGACCGAACGTCCGTGGTTCGAATCCCACTCTACCCCAACGTGATTCCATTTTCTAATAGTGAGTTATTTACAACTCGTTGAAAATGGCCCTCAAAATTAAATATTTGGGTAAATCATAAGAACGCAAATATTTCTTTTTCTAAAAAAAAGAAAAAGAAAAATAGTCCTTGTCAAAAATAGTCTTCTAAACAATGTTTACAATACTGTTTTCCAAATAATTTGTGTAATCTGCAAGTTTAATCTAGGATAAAAAACCCGCACTGGGGTTAATACATTCAAAATATAGTATACTTATTTGTATGACAAAATAATTTATATTTATATTAGGATAAAAATACAAACGGTGGAAATGATTTAAAATAAATGTTTATTGTTTATTTGTTTTTCTGTAAATAAAGTTACGGTAAAACATAATTATGGTTAGTAAAATACAATGGTAAGCTGCGAGTAATCGCTTCTATACACGGTTCGCCCCTGCTAGACATCCATATAACCTTCTCAGAAATGTTTTCCCTCCCTGTTGCAACAAATGTAGATATTTGCAACTCGTTGAAAATGGCCCAAAAATTTTAATAGTTGCGTTAATAATAAAAAATGCCATGTTCTTTTATTTTTTTTGTAATTAATAGATTTTTATCTGAATTAATAACATTGATTCCGCTCGGGAGTTCAAGTCAGAACTACAGGGGGCAAACTTAGAATGCACGGGAGCTGGCAGCTCACAGAGATGTCTAGAGGCTCTTTGTGGACGCCATATGATTAAATTAGGAAGCCGTTGTGGAATGATGATGAATAATATTATTGGGCCTCCTTCAGTAGGGGTCAGCGCGTTTGCCTGCCACGCAAGAGGTCGCGGGTACGATTTTCGGCATGGTTGACATGAATTATTTATTTAAATTGTGTTTTTACACTAAAATATTTTAAAGTCACTGGACTGGCTCCTGAAACGTAAGACTGATAACTGATACCTTCATTAAACAAAAAAACATCACGATAAGCTGTGATTGGTGTACCAATGCAGTACCCTATGCACCATGGTGTAGAAAGGGGAATGATTATGAATATTATGGGCACGCCGTTTCAAGATTACGGTTTTAGAATTTCAAAGGGAATGCTTAGTTAAAAAAATATATTTTTATTTAATTTTCGGAAGTTAATTATTTCTTATTAGTACTAGCTGAACCCGGCTACGCTTCGCTGTAGCTTTGTCTGATATTATTAATTTATTTATGCTTTATTAAGTTAGTTCATAACATCTTGAGAATTAATATAAAATTTTAATAACATTACAATTTTTTAATCAAAATTTATCAATAACATATTTTTTCAAATTAATTTGAAATATTTCAATCTTTTTAATCTCATTTATTTCCTTAGGTAACTCATTGTACAGCTTCAATCCCCTTATACAATGAGTTTTGAGATTCTGTTCTTTTCCTCATTAATATGTATGACATTGTTCGTAAAATTTTATTATTGTTTTTATTTTATTCATCCCTTTAATTATTTGGTGTATAAAAATTGCTACATTATATTTAATTTGCTGCTTTACTGTGAGCAAGCCAATTTTTTGTGTATTATTTCTAAATTAGGATAGATATTTCTTTTGAGTACTATCCTCATTGCCTTACTTTGAAGATTTTGTATATTTTTAATTTCTCCTTCAAAAAAAGAATGGAAGAACAGTAAATTATGTGTGGACATATGATTGTTTTATATACAAGAACACTACTATTTATATCTATGTCATTTCGCTATCTTCCCATAAATGAATTATTTTTTGTTACATATTTTTTTTGAAATTCAAATATCTATTCAAGTAAACCCCGAGATACTCGTACTTTGAAAGTAAATAAAAATAGTCAAACAACTCAAATTATGAGTCAATTTGAAACGCATAAAATGTTCAGTTTCCGTTGGAACATCCATTTGAAAATTATTTTTACGTACATAGAAACACTCTTCAGCAATATTCTGTGAAAAAATTGAGTCAATCCATCGATTATTTTCCGAGATTTGTGGCCACAAACATACGAAACCGACATTTTTATTTATACGAGTTTAAAGACAGATATCTAGAAATTAAGAAAATTCTATAAAACATTTAAAAAAAGTTTGTTTACATCTTCCAATGTATGATTATTTGTTTTTTTTAATAAACAAAGCGTTGATTTTATTATGTTTTTTTGTAAGTTACCACTCAATTTGTATAAATAAAATATAATCCACGTTGAAAATTTAATAACCATTTATCGATATTTTGGCTTCATTAAAGAATACGGATTTTTCATATTTTATTTATTAATTTATTCATACAAATACATTCATATTACAAAAAAATACAATTATAACGTATCCCGAACTCAATAAGGCCAAGGGCCCTGTGTTGAGTTGGGATACAACGTAATGGAAAGTGGAAACACGTACATAATTAAATAATAGCAAAAGTAAACATTAAATATTATTACATCAACATACATATATTTCAGAGGGCATCTGGACAACACGCAGAATAATATATAAATCTATGCAATATCTTGCAGCAGTCTCCTGCAATGGTCTCTTCCCTTAGACAAAATCTAGACTTGTACACTCCTAAAAAAGGCTTTCGTTTTGGAGAACTTAATATGTTCATCCGGGACATTGAACACTCTTAGGGCCACAAAAGAGAAATTCCTCTGAACAAACGTTGTACGTGTTTTTGGAATTAAATTATTCAAATTACAGGAAAAACTCGTACAAGCATTCAGCTGGGATCTACTCTTGCAGCCGCATGACCAGAAATGTGTCAATGATTCCTCTAAAAAACATTGTCTAATGTACAGTGCGTTCATGAATTGGAACACTGTCTCGGATAGGAAAGTGGGAGAATAACGCAGCATCACTCTAAGTATTAATTTTTGTACGTTTATTAGGGGGTTTATGATAGACGCAGTGCAACCTCCCCAGCCCACTATACCATGGGTTGCCACTGACTGGTAAAGAGCAAAATACACAGCTCTGAGGTGCTTATATCCTAGATGTTTCTAAGTGAGCAGAATACATGTACATAAATGAAACGATTTTTTTTTCCAAAAAAAGCATAAAAACGGGAAAGTTCAGTGCTACGGGAAATCAGATAGAAAATGTTTTCTTATGCACGGCAAAAATTAGAGCGTTAAATTGTTTTAGATAGATTCTTGAAAATGTATGAAAAAAATAATAAAAATGTTTTTTTATAAAAACGAATTACTTTAAACGACGTCACTTGTTCTCTCGAATTAATCAATGATAAAATAATATGCACACGACGTTATACTGATAATATACCCAATTTTCAAATTTACTGCTTATTGCTCGATGTATTTTATTTTTTGTAAACTTTTTGAAATATCTTTTATGTTGCTACAATACCATTTGACCAAGCGCGTAGCAGCAAGATGTTTGATAATATTAGCCTTCATATTTTGTAAATTAAATTTATTATATTTTTTTTCTAACTTTTATTTTATCCAACCGTTCATGCGCTCTGTAGCTGCAGAATATGCTGTTATCTAGATTATATCCGTAAACGTTTTTTGGTCTCCCTATACTTATCAAACTAACGCCCCTCCCTGCATCCCTCCCTCTTTTTTTTACTATTTCTCCGGCAACATAAAATATTTTCATAACCTAATCAGTGCTTGTAATGGTTGATTATTAAAATGCGCGGCGTGTTGGTTTTATATTATTTTTGTGTAACAACAATAGTGAAGGTATATAGTGGGTTTTACATGTTGGTTTGGTTCGCGTCTTGGCGGTAGAAATAGAAAAGTCAATAAATTAAAGGATTTCATTACATTTAGTAAAATAAAGCTGTTTATCTTTCGCGTAAGAGCGTACATTTATGGTGGACGTAAGAATCATTTGACTTTTAAAAGCTTCCTCGTTGCGGTTGAATATTTTAAGTTATGACTGCATATAAACAAAAAATCCACTTCAACAAAAGTAATATCAATAAAGTTTCATAATATTTTCAAATAAATACGAATTCCATTAGTGAATTTCCTAAATTTTCTTCAATGCGCTAAAGTGCCCCGAAATGTTCAGTATTTATCACAAAATATGAGATGCCTCATTAATTTTATTCAATGCTTTTGTCGAATTATATTCTCTCCGTCAAAATACGATTTAATGAATTCGCAAATCCATCCACTTTGCAAAAATTTCTCAATTTCAATTCTGTGTTAACCCTTCCATTACTGTGCCAAAAATATCTTCGCGTTACGGTGCCGTGTAAAACATGCAAAAATGAGAGAATTTAATAAGAAAAATATAATATTCATAGACTGTTGCGTAATTATTTATAATCGAAGTCAAAAGCGATAATATTTTTGATGTACAACAAAAATAACAACAAACTATTACGCTGTTTCCCCGCAAGAGTAGAAAGAAAGGATAAAATGCCTCGTCACTCTATCTTTGCGTACATATCTCGCTTCCTCTACATTCATACATCTTCTCATGCACGCGCGCCGATTATTCCGACTTTTGACATGTCCGTCTTTAAATATTTGTTGGATTTGGTCATGCCATGTCTTTCCCGGTCTTCCTTTATTTCTGTAGCCATCAACATTCGCATTGAAAATATTTTTAGCCGTTCTTTCGCTGTCCATTCGCTCTACATGTTCAAACCAACGCAAAGCTCCTTTCTTGATTGCATCGATAGCGCCTATCTCAGCCTTACATAATGTACGGATCTCGACGACCTCAAGCATGATAGCCGAACGCTTTGACCACTAAGCTACGAGGCAGGCTTATCTCCATTCGATTTTTATCTTAGATCAGCCATGTTCCATTTCACACACAGAACTGTATAAACCATTTGCCTGGATCCAGAAAAAATATAAGATAACAGAAAAAATATGCTTATATATTGATATAAATATAATTCAAGTTCGGCAATGGCGGCGTATCTTCCCCATTGTCGATATAAACCTAAATAATACAACTTTTTATAAGAAAATTGAAACATATAATTGCTTTGTCACTGTTGAGATCAGTTCAATTAAAATAATTGTTACTAATTCGATTGGACCAAGTCTGTAAATATATAAATAAAACGAAATCTAACTAAAGAAATGTCAGAAGTTCCTAGAAAAATGGGACTCACGTACTTAGAAAAACGTCACGAGAAATGTCCAAAGGTTGTAGGTTTTAATCCCACGAGACCCTTTATTCTTCACAAATAATGCTTTGTTAGATGTAATCCGAGGGGATGTAAGAGGAGAAATAGGAAATATGTAACTAACTTAATACTGTGTGGGACGTGTACGCTATATATTTAGAAATTAGAAAGATTAAGAATCAGACAGTACTCGGTAACTAAAATGGTTGAATGATTATTTTTTATTTATTAATCCAAAATTAAAAATACAAAGTTAAAAAAATATTAATTCGATGCCCAGGAGTTATTTCAACTCAATTCGGGACTTAAATAATATTATCGTTTTTTTTAAATATACATAATATTATACATTTTTAAAGATATATTACAATTAGTTACCCACTAAATCTGTAGACTTTTCGGTGGGACACATTTTTTTTATGACAGGGGCCTTATGCTGACTTCCGTAATTCAACGAGTGACAGCATTCTTGAACCATCCATACGAATGCAGTCGATTGAAAACCAATCGACTTCATCTCGAGTGCCCCAAAGCACTCGACATCGACAGTCGAAGGCGACATCGTAAATTCAGCTGTCAAACTTCCTTTTTGTAAAACACTCGGCATTCATGTTTGAATGACGAGTAAGTATTTTTGTTGTATTTCAACTTAAAATTTACAACACTGATCACTTTTATGATGATGGCGTATCAACAAATGTGCAACAAATATAACAGTATTTATTTTTAATCCATTATCAAATGAAGTTTCACTAGAAACATGATTTCAAATTTATTTTATCAGTCGTCAATGTCAAAATACGTATTTGAGATATATATATATTATACAATATGTTTTAAAAATCATTAAATGAATACGAAATATTTCTAATAACATGTAGATGTGTGTTATGTCAAAGGCAAATAATAATTATCAATGTTGCAGTGTCTCAGTCAAGCATTTGATTTTTTTCGTAATATTTCATGCACAAAATATTCAACTGAAGAAGTCTGACAAACAATAAAAATTTACGTATGGCACGCGAGCCATAGACAAATACGGATTTGTTAGTGTTGCCACTTTCTCGTTCGTATCTGTAATTAAATCGTCGAAGGGTTTTCAAGAATAGCATTATGACAAAGCAATGGAGATGCCAAATCGACTATTGTCAAGTGTGTGACAAAATGTCACATCTTTCCAGCATAAGGCTCCAGGTCTATTTTGAACACTTTTGTACTATTTTACTAATTTATTACTTTTTAACAGATACGATAAAGTAGTTTTTTTTTTATTAAATGATTTTTAATTTTTGTTTATTCAGAAAAACAACAGCAATACAAAAAAATATACACAACATTATAAAAAAAAACATAAAATTAAGCGAAATCAGTTTTCCACATAAATACAATTATAAATATCCAGTTCAGTTAGATATAATTCATAGAAGTGCATGTGTGCGAGTTTTTTTTGTGTGAGGATGCGTGTGTAAAAAAGTGGAGTGTGGTTTTGGTAGGTATGTGAATATGTGTGTGATTGTATATGGGTGTGACGGTAGGTTTAGGGACAAGGTAAGTGTGTGTTTGGTATGAGTGAATAGAAAAATGATCTGTTTTTTTTCCAATAAAAATCTGTCAATAATGTATTTTCCTTTTAATCCCTCGATTGTTTTTCACATAACATCTGTTATCATATCATCATCATTCCATGTTCGCTTTCTAGTTGGAGCATATGGTACCCACAAAAAGCCTCCATGCATATCTATCGGCAGCCAACTCCTTTACGTTCTCCTAAGTCATGTTTTCGTCCCGAAGTTCTGACATAAACTGCCGACGAACAGAGTGGCCGACCAGGACGTCGAGAACCTGATGCCTTGTAAAATAGGCGAGCGAGGTTAAGGCTCTCAGGAGGCATCTGCAGTACATGACCAAGCCAACCGTATCGCCTCCACTTGGTGACAGTTGTCACCGGAGTTTGCTGCGTCATTTCTCTTATTACGTCTGCTGAGAATCTGGCTTTTAGAACGTGTTTTTTAATATTAAGATTTTTTGTCCTTTTCTTTTATATTTGGACAATTTTTTATTTTCGATGCACATATTTTTCTTTTTCCCATAATAATAAGAGTTTTTATATGTTTATAGAATAGAAGATATAAGATTATCAACAATCTTTTGAGTTTGTCCAAATTTTTGTAGACAAGGACTGGATTCAACTCCATGGCGAGCTGTTTATATTAACATACTACAACAGAGATGAAGAACATTTAAGAGAAGGTAATATAGAAGTCCAGGCATCTACAGGGCTTATGACCTTTTAATATAAACAGCTTGATGTTACCTTGATTTTAATATAAACAGCTCCCCAGAGAGTTGAAGCCAGTCCTTGTCTACAAAAATTTGGACAAACTCAAAAGATTGTTGATAAATTTCCTGGTCCATGAAGAAGTATAGAAATTGAAAAAATAATATTTTCAGGCGTTGCCTAGTATGTAGGTGAAATAATTCAATTAGATGAATCTCACCCGCATAAATAAAGGTTTCAGCTGTTTAACTTCACAAACATCAACACATGAAAGAACTGAAGGAATATAGATGTTCAAATATAGGCAGAATGGTGAATGTTACACAGTGTGTAAAGTGGCCACTTAAACCAGCCATTGACAGATCATAAGCCCTGTAGATGCCTGGACTTCTATATTACCTTCTCTTAAATGTTCTTCATCTCTGTTGTAGTATGTTAATATAAGATTATGTATATATATTAGAACTTAACTATAAGCACCTGCTGACGAACTGCATTTTATGCAGTTCAGTAGGACTTGATAATTTATATTTTAATTTTTGTATGCTTTTGATAAATAAATAAAAAATACCACCGCACACCCAAGATTCTTCTGAGACACCTTTTCTCAAAACTCAGTATTTTGCTGTTTTGGGCCTTAGTGAGGTGCCACGATTCGCACTCGTAGAGAAAAATAGGTGTTTTGCAGGCTTTATATAGGCGGTATTTGGTTTTCACTGAGTAAATACCCGATCTCCAGACGGCCTTCATTCTGTTTAATGTGGCGCCTGCTACTCCTAACCGCACTCTCAGTTATTTTTTAAAGCTGAAATTTTCTTTAAACTCTCGACCCTTTCGATGATTTGGTTTGATAGTCAGGGGATTTTGAGCATCAAGGCACGAACTATTACACAGTAGGTGCGAAAGTTTTCACGGTCACTGTTATCAATATTATGTATCTTTTTTGGGTGATACCGTGTATGTTGGATTTGATCCGACGTTTCGGCTACCATTGCAGGAGCCATCTTCATTGAAAACTGTGTTTCACAGTTTTCCCTGAAGATGGCTCCTGCAATGGTAGCTGATACATAATATTTATTACACAGTACATGGGTTTTTGCAACGTCTGTTATTCTTCCTAATAAAAAATAAATAAAAATAAAATTCAAATTCAAATTTCATATATAATGGTCACTCGGATATTTTCCCCTCTCCTATACTAAATATAAAAGGTTTATTTTTATATTTTATTTTATAATTTTGAATTTTGTAATTGAATTAATTTTCATTTGCTTTGGGTCCGCGCATTTTGTTATTATTTTGGCTGTCGTTCACAGCTGTATCAAACATGATATAAAGTTTGGTTACACCTCTATTTACGTTTTCCCTAATTGTAAAAGTTTATTTCCAAGGACCGTCGTGTTCTGTCACTTCTGTGGTCCACTTTTCTCTCGAACACGTCCTGTTGGACGTGTTAGGACAAAATACTTTATCAAAGTCAACCAGAGGCGTGCCATTTATTTCATTTACACATTTAAATTTGTTGCATTTACGAAAAAACATTTACCTTAGCCCACATGGCATAGAAGTGATCACTCAATATTTTTATGTAGCCAAAAACAAGCGAGAATTCGAAAAAAGTCAATGTCGCCTTTTTCAGCGCCGACTAAAATTGAGTTTTATGTATTATGAATTTTATGAAGCTAAATAAAATAAGCCAAAAAAAAGTACATAAATATATTTCTTTTACCCAAGGCAAAAGAACCATGGAAATGTAAGAAGCCTCAAGGGGCAGAGGTCACTGACTAAATTTTTTAGAGAAATTGGTGGCAGAGAGTCAAGGTTGGCGATAGTTGATTGATGGCACATTTTTTTGTTTTTTATCGTTATTTTTTTTTTAGTCCATCAAATGCAATCACGATAGTTTTGAGTAAATTTAGAATCTATATTTCACGATTTTTTGACAGAATACTAATTTTTAAGATTTTAAATTACGATTTCCATTTAAGTTTATTGGATCATTAAACGTTTTCAGAATGTAAATCCCATTGCAATACACGACTTAAAAATACTCAAGACAGATTCTACCACACGTTTATAACGTTTTAATGCAATTAGATATGGAGAAATAATGCTTTCGTCGCTCACTAAGGGGCGCATAGCGGTACTTGTATCTCCCCCAGTTCCCTGAATAAACGAAGGAGAATACATTGTTGACATATTTCTTGTAGTTACGCCACATATAACTGTAAGTGTGCATAGCACATTTGAGGCGTTCAAATTTATTTGCTACCTACTGAGCCCCAGTTAAGATGTTGCAAAGCCTACCATGGGTACTAATATTGTCCCGGCCCCATAATAACAACTGAACTGATCGTGTGTGCATGTGCTTTTGATATTCTCACGGCGATCCTCCTTCCTTCTCGTCCCTACTTCCTGACCACAAGATCTGATGTGATCCTGACTGCCGCGACAGAAGTTCCAGACAATAAAGGTGCCAGAACCCAGTACAAGGTAGGTAATTGCATTCATTGTATTTAGGGTTCGGTGGCAAAGCAAATAATTAATATAATAATAATTATAAGATAACGCATCCCGCGAACCAGACCATTTCGAGCGTGCTTCTGCCAACAGGCAAGTGGCGCAATCACGTTTTGTTCTCTTGGCTTTGAAAAAAAACGGACACAACGTATGATAACACCAACAAATTAGTCAATAATTAATAGCTTCTTCTACACTGCGTACATATCGCGACCAGTTTTGGCAGCTTTGTTCTCTCAATTGAACGCGAAGTGTCGAAAATGCCCACTATTGTCTACTTGACGTTCCATTTTGAAGGCTTCTAACCAAATAAAATAAAATGTTCAACGTAAGAGCAAACAAAATGTCCCGTACAGCAAAAAAACTCATTCGAATGACGTATAATCTTTAGTATTTTTTTTACTTTTAAAAACGGAAAAACAAAAACCAAAAAATGTTCAAGGCGTACATAACACGAAAAAAATTGACAATACAATTTGATTGTGAAAAAATGGCAAAATAAAAAAATATTTTAGTTAGAGTAAAAGGAAGCTATCCCCTCTCATCTTTTTTTTATTTATCAAAAGCATACAAAAATTAACATGTAAATTATCAAGTCCTACTGAACTGCATAAAATGCAGTTCGTCAGCAGGTGCTTATAGTCAGTTCTAAATATATATACATAATCTTACCTCTTCAATTCTATAAACATATAAAAACTTTATTACTATGGAAAAACAATAAATATATGTATTCCCATGTACATCTAAAAAAAAATTGTCCAAATAAAAAAGAAAAACACAAAAAAACTCAAAATAAAAAACCACGTTCTAAAAGCCAGATTTCCAGTTAACGTTTTTTTCTTGAGACAGATAAGTTTTTTGATTTTTTTATATTTAATGGGAGCATATTATACATTTCTGGTATATTGTACTCTAGCGTTCTTTTCCCGTATTTATTATTGAATTTAGGGAGAGCCAGTCCGTAAACCGAGTATTATATACATGCTCCAATTTATTTCTATATTGAGAGAGACGCATGCTGAGAAAACAGGTCGGACCATAGTAAAGCTTTGGCTGATGAAAATATTTATAGATTTAAACAATAAGGATATTGAAATATCGTGTCGCTGATAGTACTTTTATTTTTAAATTATTAATTTTATCATTGAATTTTGTAAGTTCCGAACGAGGTTTATGTTTCAGTAGCTTAAAAAATTTCCATATCTGAAGAGATACGGTTGACTTAAGACATTTCGCTTCCTGCTGAAAGAAAGACATATCGAACATCATCATGATTTCTTTTGTCATCTTCAACTGGTATGGGAGTTTCTTTAACAACAATCAATAAAATCCTACAAATATAAACAAAAACAATCGCCCCACGCTACTGGATATGTCGACACGTGCATACGCGTCGGACATCATTCTTCTGATAATTATCATTGTTGTAATTATTTCCACCGAGTAATGGACTATTGTGCGGAGTAGCAAATACGTAGGGTTAAATGGAATGTTTGGGGTCGGAGTGGAATGATAATGGCGTGGTCATCTCCAGCTTTGCGAATTTTCATTTGTTTGCGTTTTTCGAGTATTGTAGAATCCAGATTTATCTTCAATTAAATTATTATTTATTTTATTGTTTTCAAAAACATTTTTCACTTTGTGGTATGACATTTTACACTTATTTGTTTATAAATTTGCATAAACCACTTAATTTTTTTAATTACACTTCGACCGGTTTCGAGGTTACTACCTCATTGTCGGGAATTTAACTAACTTATAATTACACGCGTTGCTATTTATGTAATAAAATATTGTATGAAAGAAACAGAAAATTGAAAGAAAGAGAGAGAAAGAAGATAAAATAAATCATAACGGGAATAGTTTTCAAAGAGGACTCGAAGTTAAATTTAATTGATTATTTATTATTTGAAGTTTTTGATTAATGGCTTTTTTAATTTCTAATCGTTCTAAATTATCTAAACGAATAATTGGAAATATTTTGGGAACTGTATAAGTATTTTTTCCTATAGTTTAATTTTAGTTTTTTATTCAAAATATTGTCAATTAAATTTAGTTCATAGCCATTATTGAAAGCAATACTCTTTATTGTATTTAATTCTAAGTCAAAATTATTTTTATTTAGTGGTATTCTTCTTTCTCTCTCTTTCTTTAAATTTTCTGTCTCTTTCATACAATATTTTATTATATAAATAGCAACGCGTGTAATTATAAGTTAGTTAAATTCCTGACGATGAGGTAGTAACCTCGAAACCGGTCGGTGTAATTAAAAAAAAAAAAGTGGTTTAAACAAATTTATAAACAAATAAGTGTATTATTTATTTCTCTTATTATATATAAAAAATAAAAAAAAACTTATCTGGCTCAAGAGAAAGACGTCTGCTGAAAATCTGGCTATTAGAACCTGGTTATTCATATTGAAATTTTTTTGTGTTTTTCTTTTTTATTTAGACAGTTTTTTTTTAATCATATTTTATTTTCGATGTTCATGGGAATATATATATTTTTTTTTTTTTTTCAGAGTAATAAGAGTTTTTATATGTTTATAGAATTTAAGAGATAAGATCTAAGCACCTGCTGACGAACTGCATTTTATGCATATAATACATTTATCAAAAATTATACTTTATCAATCCAAGTTAAAATATTTTATTTATTTGAATAATTGAGAATAGCGTGCAACCCCCGAGCAACGGGGCAAACCGACATCTGATTCTAAATATTATTTTCACACCGATTCCACTTGAACCCTGGATCCTCCCTATTGGGATGACACTCCTTACAGTACCACTTCAAGCATTGAACTGGACCCACTCCTTACTCAAGATGTAGCTCCGATTGCAGGATCCAAAAAGTTCGGTATGAGATCTTTTTCTGAGCGTATTTCTCGGCAAATTGAAAGTAGTTGCTACAGTAAGTAGAAATATGATATTTTACTTATTTTATTGTGTTTTTTATGTGAAAAAAGTATTTAAAACATCGTAATCGTTTAAATCGTTATTGGCTATTGACATTGACATAGGAGCATTGTACAAAATTGCACAAAGGGAACGAAATAAGCAAACAAGGTATTGCTAAAACTGGGGGTGTAACTACTGGCTATTAAAATATTTAAGGTTGAAAAAAAGAGTAAAGTATTCCTTTAACAGCCGATTTTTAAAATTTTATATTTGAAGCACTGACTTTGAGATTATTCATGATTAAAAAAAAATAAAACAACTTTGTTTTGAACCACAAACCTTTTATTTTATTCCACTGACTACGGTGACCTTGGTGACGTTTGCCCCTTAAGCTAGGGTTTCCTAGGACAGCAGTGCCCGTATTTTAACGGCCGTAGTGAACGGTGATGCGGTAGACAGCCGTCGTAACGTCGACTAGAGAGTGGTTTCCTAGTGAAACGGTGTTAAATGGTGTTGATAACACCGTTTTCCTAGGAAACCACACTCTATTCACCGTTACGACGGTTATCCACCGCATCACCGTTCACTACGGCCGTTAAAATACGGGCACCGCTGTCCTAGGAAACCCTAGCTTTAAAGCATATAACTTTACGCTTCGAATGGCACATTTAACTTAAAACTGTCAATTTTGGGGTTAGTGATTTTTGCCTATATCGGCCTCGTGGTGTAATGGTCAGCGCATTTGCCTACCATGCAAGAGGTTTCGGGTCCGATTTCCGACATGGTTGATATGCAATATTATTTAAAAGGGTGTTTTTACACTAGAAGATTTCGTAGGTATACTGGCAAAAAGCTTTAACTCTCAAATCCCTGTTTTGGGAAGTCAAGCATTTAAATTTTGTTACAATTTTACTCTTTTGTATCTTATTTAAATAAAGTAAGATGTTAAGCGCTAATTTAAGAACATTTTTTTGATTTTTCCGTTTCTTTATTTTATACTTAGTAAGTTTTAAGTTATTTAAAGCTTTTAGCCTGAATAAAATACCTGGTATACGACATACTCTCAAATTAACAATATTTTGAGTTTGTCCAAATTTTTGTAGACAAGGACTGGATTCAACTCTCTGGGGAGCTGTTTATATTAACATATTACAACAGAGATGAAGAACATTTAAGAGAAGGTAATATAGAAGTCTAATTACCTTCTATGTTACCTTCTCTTAAATGTTCTTCATCTCTGTTGTAATATGTTAATATAAACAGCTCCCCAGGGAGTTGAATCCAATCTTTGTCTACAAAAATTTGGACAAACTCAAAATATTGTTGATAAATTACCTGGTCCATGAAGAAGTATAGAAATTGAAAAAATAATATTTTCAGGCGTTGCCTAGTAGGTCCATGAAGAAGTATAGAAATTGAAAAAATAATATTTTCAGGCGTTGCCTAGTAGGTCCATGAAGAAGTATAGAAATTGAAAAAATAATATTTTCAGGCGTTGCCTAGTAGGTCCATGAAGAAGTATAGAAATTGAAAAAATAATATTTTCAGGCGTTGCCTAGTAGGTCCATGAAGAAGTATAGAAATTAAAAAAATAATATTTTCAGGCGTTGCCTAGTATGTAGGTGAAATAATTCAATTAGATGAATCTCACCCGCATAAATAAAGGTTTCAGCTCTTTAACTTCACAAACATCAACAGATGAAAGAATTGAAGGAATATAGATGTTCAAATATAGGCAGAATGGTGAATGTTACACAGTGTGTAAAGTGGCCACTTCAACCAGCCATTGACAAGTCATAAGCCCTGTAGATGCCTAGACTTCTATATTTCCTTCTCTTAAATGTTCTTCATCTCTGTTGTAATATGTTGATCTTAAATTTATTTTTAAAACTACCGATATATGAAATTTAATATAGGTATAGGGGATTTTGGAGCTGTCCATTAATGAAATTATTGACGAAATCTATTTACTATGCACTGGGTATCGCAATTCCGTCCAACTTCTTGACTCTAGATTCTGCCTCTTTTGGGTTTCCCTGCGATTGCTTTAAGTACTTTCATCTCTGACGTTCAGAGCAGTTATTTGGTTTTTCTATTTAGTTTTTCTATTTAGATTTTCTACTTGGGTTTGTGTATTTGTTATTTTCACTCTATCTATCCTCGGCTTTGTTGTATACTCCATTATTTGGTCTGGTACACGTTTTGTATATCCGAATTATGTTTCCAATAATCATGTGTTCATTGTACTATACGACATTTCTTAGGTCTCCAGATGTTTGGGGAGGGTGGATCATGATGGGGCCTTTAAGGTAATACGTCAATAAAACGCGTTTCTTTTTTTAAATCCTTTAAAATAAGTTTATTTTTATAAATTTTGATCTTTAATCTAACAAACGTGTTACAAAAAAACTAAAAATAAGATAAAAAAACTAGTGAAATAAATCAATTAATAACAGTCGTAATTATCCCGTCTTGCCCCACTGGTGGGGAAAGATGGGGTACCGCCTACTGCGGTTCGCAACTAGGACAGACAAGGATGGTGTCTTGGTTTTTTTCATCTACTCCAGCGCATGAAAAGTGTGCTCAGCTCTGGCACATTTGTATGACCAACGTATGACCCACTACAAAACAGGCACTCTGTATCATTTTCATCATTTATGGAAGAAGAGTTACGTCTTGATCGTTTCGATGGCTACTTCATTTTCATTGAAAACTGTATGTTAAGGACCCAAAAGATCCTTCACCCCATCTATCCTGTTATTATTTTGCCTGGCCAACATAACTTTTCGCTCCAAAGTAGTTTGAGGAATTGAATAAAATCTTGCAGCTAGTTTATATCCTTTTCTCCCTTCTAAAATGTCTTTTTTATCTCAATTCATGCATTCCTTAGACCAACTCTCCCTCTTGGTTTGCTAACTCATGGGAATACAATTGTGTTTTTGTACATTTTTGTATTTTGAAATAAAAAAAAATAAAAAAAACGTAGTTTCGGACTATATTCTGCTTACACAAAGAAAATAAAAACTGTTACTACATTTTGTTCAAGCAATGAGGTAAGATGAGGTACTTATACCCTATCTTGCCCCTTTTACTTTGCTTGTTAACAACGCTTATTGTTTACGAAATAAAATTTCTCTGGAAATAATTGATGAACTTACTGTAAATGACAATACTTTGAGCTTGTAAAGCGACCATCAGCCAGTTAAAATCACGATATGCTTCTTTTAATGTCACAAGCAGCAAAACTCGATAAAATAACATGAAATTGCGAAAAACACGTTGAGTATCGCTGCGTATCGGAGCGTGCACACATTGTCCGCTGCAATTGCATCATTGGTGGGGGGTCTAAGGAGATCATCAAATGGCGTAATGTGCTCGGAGCTTCTCGGCAGATTTCGACTTTTATCGCAGGGCCTCATCTTGCCCCGCTACCCCATCATGCCCCACCTTCCCCTACTATCTGAGATGGATTTGTTCTCATCATCACTATGACAGCATCATCTGCATGGCATGTAATATTAACGACCTTATCTTTCTTAGTAGATTTACTACTTTTTTATATTCTTAAAAGCGTTTTTTTAACATGTTTATTCTGCTTGTGTAAGAAAAGGTTTTTGGCGTATATATAGTTGTGCTATATTTAGTTATAAAAGTTCTAAGCTTGCTTTGTCTCTTTGATGTCAATATGGCGGCCTCCGTGGTGTAGTGGTCAAGACGCTTGACACACGCATGGAAGGTTCCGGGTTTGATTCCCGGTGAGAACACAAAAAATGATTTTAAAAATGTAAAAAAAAATTCTCAAGCCTGGGTGTTCCGTGATATAATTCATCACTGTAATTGGGCCTCCTGGCCTGTTGTGGTGCAAAAAAATAAATACCTGTTATTTTCTAAATGTAATATTATTTTTATCCCAAATTGAGTTGTTGTAACTCCTGGGAATGTAATTCAAAGTATTATACTTGTAAAATACTTTGTGTTTGTAGACTTTGTGTAAATAAATAAATAAAAAATTAAAAAATATGGGTTAGTGGATTTTGACAGTTTGTAGAGCATTAAAAACTTTACAAAACTGCATCATTAAGTTAAATCCGTATATTTTCGAGTTAACGTTTTTTGGCAGTATACCCACGACTTCATAGTCTCTAGACCGGTATCTGAAGCGTAAGACTGATCACCTTACCTTCATGAAACAAAAATGATCAAGATACGCTACGATTGGTGTACCAATGCAGTGCCCTATGGAAAGGGAATGATGATGATGACCTTTGCCTGAACGATAACGATGTAGCAGTTTGTAAACTTTTTATCTTATAGCAAATCATAATAATTTTTATGAAAATGCTGATATCCAAGATGGCAAAATACGTTTTTGGCTTCTGTATTTTAGAATTACGAGTTAGTTATTCTGGCTGGCGAAATTGCATTTTCTAGTGAACTTGGAAAGTATGGGGTGAGTTTAAAGGGTGAGTATAAATGGAGTAGAGGCTATTTTTAGCTAAACTGGGTCACCACTAGGCTGTATCAGTACATAGGCTCGGTGCTGCCACATTTAGCCCATAACAATGGATGTATTATGCAAGTTGCGTTTGATGAAAATGATATGACTTAAGTATTGAATTTATTTACTCTTAACATTTCTGCATAGAATAATAAAATTACGATTTGACAAAAAAAAAAACAATAATATCTGTTGGATAAACCACTGTAGTCACATTGAATGAAATGTTCAGGAAACAAAACTTAATGAACCAAATGAGATCATTTCAATCTGTTAAGTATTTTTAATGCTACATAATTACTTTTTTGATAGTTATAGCACATAAAAAGCGAATCTGAGATTATTAATGTTTTTTGCAATAAAACAATGTCGACCTTCACTAATTTTTTTTCCATGCATATATTATTTACATAGAAATATAATTACAAAAATACACATAAGAAAAATACATTTAAAAAAAGGTACAACATAAATTGGAAAAAATGCCCATAAAGACTTCATCGTCTGAGCGTAGGCCATTCCTTTTTTAATTATTAAAAAAGTTTAAAGCACATATATATGGTATGACATGACCTTGAAAAGAAGAAGAAAAGAAAAATATAAGAAAAACCAAATTAACATATGCTGATATTACAAAAATATATTTTATTTGCAGTGTGCATTTTTTTTTATTTTAATAATGTGTCTATCTGCTCCTTCCATGCTAATCCAAGACCTCAAACCTACTTTAAACTGTACTAGTGATTTAATATTTTGTAGTTCTTTGATTAGAGGATTGAAGGATCTTAGACCAACATGTAAGGGGTGTCTCTGTGCGAACTTAGTTCTGCATCCTGGAACTGACAGTACACTATCGGATAGATCCGATACGATTTAAATTATTACTTAACAATTCCCTATTCAAGTAAACATATTTCAGGCACTGAAATAAATATAATTTTCTAAAACTACACTCTCTACGCATAATTTATTACTAGGAAATAGTCTATGTTTATTGTAAATTATTTTAATTTCAACTTTGTGAAAAACCATTTGTGTTTTATTCACGTATAGAATAGTTTATTTTATTTATTATGGCTTACTATACTAATTCTTCCGTCTGTTGATTCTAGTTTAATTAAAAAATTGAAATCTTTATTGTTGTGAAGATATGCAGCCGATCGAATTATTTCACATACTAGGTAACGCCTGATTATACATTTTTTAATTTTTTTATTATCTTCATGGACCAGTTGGTTTTATAACAAAATTTTGAGTTTGTCTAAACGTTTGTAGACAAAATACTGGATTTTAATCATACAAACTACAAAGTAGTTTATAGGGGTGATCCTGAAACCTAGAAAATTTTGAATAAAGGTATTTGCAATTCTAGGCATTTACAAGATTTAATAGTCCCTTTTATATTTTTAATATTTAAAGCTTCAACACTGAGGTCAAACATTATACTAAATGTTCGAAAATAATTGTACATAGCCACTTACTGAATTCGCTATGTCTACCAGTATCGAGAGTACCCGTCTCTTCGTCAGGACACCAATATTTATCTTCACTGTAGTAGTTCACAAAAATATAAAGCATACGTGCTGATACGACACATGTTTGGGTGTTGAAGTTGATAAGTGGGATTTGCATAGACGAAAAGACGGGTACATCTCGAAACTGGTAGACATTAAAAATTCGGTAAGTTGTAACATCATTTTTTTTAATTTTCTTTTTATTTACTACAAAAAATATTTTGTAAAATTTAATAGTCGCAGTTACGTTTAATTTACCAGAACTTTTTGTATAAATAATATTACTTATTAATTTGTCAAATAGGGATGAAGCTATTCAAATTTAGAATTTGTCTACATAGATTTAGACAGCCAAAGTATTGTTAACACTATGTTTAATTTGAGACTACTTCATGTTGTACAAACATACCTACAGGAGTTATCACATTTTCTCACAACTGCCGCACACAGGGGCCAAATCATGAATATATTAAACTCGTATGGGTAAAAGTGTATTATTTTAAATAAATTTCAAATGTTTTTCCACAAAGTAAATTGCTGAAACAATAAATAATATAAGAAAAAGGTTTTTAGTATGAGTGAAACCAATTCTAAAATGTATAAAATGTAGTTTTTCAGTTGAATATATCTGGCATTCTACAAAATCAAAGTGTTTTAACTTTTTTTTATCAATAAACTAGTTACTTTATAAATATGTTCGATTTGATAATTCGCGGATTTAATAGAATTAAACCCATTGATTGCTTTGGTGTTTATTTTGTAGAACTCCATATTTAAACTTATAATTAGAAATCAAACACTG
The DNA here is from genome assembly GCF_059751315.1 of Micrasema longulum. Lineage (NCBI taxonomy): Eukaryota > Metazoa > Arthropoda > Insecta > Trichoptera > Brachycentridae > Micrasema > Micrasema longulum. Next base: position 26,535 of record NW_028280025.1, on the reverse strand, counting down.
ATTTGAGTCTACTGAACACTTTATTTTATTTTTACAAATATAAACATATAAAAATAAAAACTTCGTGACATTTGTTTCGCCTTATTAGGGCATTTTCAAGCGAATGTGAAGATTATTTGAATTGAATGTCCTTATATAGTTATATAATTAAAAACAATTGAATAAGAAACAATTGTCATGAAATTTTTGTTTTTATATTTGTAAAAATAAAATAAAGTGTTCAGTAGACTCAAATCAGTGTTGGATTTCTAATTATAAGAATTAAACCCTATTGCTTTGTTGCCAACTTAAACTGTGAGTTTGGCAAATTGCATGGAAAGTTTGTATTGAACATTATCATTCTTCCCTATGACCAAATTCCAATTACTTGAATGTTATTAAATGTTTGTATTTAACCACATACCGATTTGTCTATGTCTACCGGTTTCGAGACGTACCCGTCTCTTCGTCGGGAAACCAATTAAACCAACAAGCAAAACCCACTATACTCATTCACTATAGTTGTTGCACAAAAATATAAAACCAGCACGACATGCATTTTAATAAGCACATGCAGTGATTAGGACAAAAATGCACTGATTAGATTGAGAAAATATTTTATGTTGTTTGAGAAAGGGGCTGAAAAAAGAAGCTTGAGCTTAATGGGTTTAGGGTGACCTTCACAATGGAAGATCAAATAATGGGCTTTATTGAAAGGTTGTTTGATTATTGATCAAAGGAATATTATTTTTAAAACCTTTCCTAATGTGAAATACTCGTATTTACATATGATTAGCTTTTAACCCTTTATTATTTGTGTGCATGATTTTAACACCTGTATTTTTATTAAAGTCATGATTAAAATTGATTAGGTGATTTGCAAATTTGCGAAGACGGGTACGTTTCAAAACCAGTAGACATAGAAAAGTAGGTAAGTGGTTATATACAAATTGTATTAAATTCAGATAAAAAAAAACAATTTTTACTATGGTATTTTGATGGCTCTAACTATCTTATTGACGAAAAATTGGTTACCAAATGTGAAATTTCAATTTTGATTAATATTAGTTTGAGTTTGTCCAAATGTGTGAAGATAATGACCGAATTTTACCCCCTTAACAGTTATGAAGATTAACATATTGCAACAGACGTAGATAACACTTTATAGAACTAAATATGGAAATAATAAATAAAGATTTCAGCCTACTCCACATTGGCATAACGATTTATGTTAACGGTAACTTAAATCAGCCAATGATATGTCCTTAATAATTTTTATGTCATTTTTTTCGTAGGATTTTTTCAGTGTACAAAACAAAATTTAAAAATATATAAGTATTCCACAAACATCACTCTGTCAGATTTAAAATTAACACTAAAAATACATTATGTCACTTTGTAGACATTATAATAATAAATATGTACATCTTCCTTCCCCTCCTTATCCCCTTTTCAAGCGTCCTTGTCCTAATCCCACCCAATTAACAATAGCTTATAGTTCTTAAAAAAAATAAAAAATTCTTTGATTATTGAAAAATATTTACGAGTACATCAAAATAACACTTTTATATGCATAAACTTACATGTATTTATTCAATATATAATATATTTTCTTTACTAACTTTGTATACTTTGTGGAAATATGTTATTAGTTCTGAGTTTATACACTATATCTGTTTGTTTACTATAAATATGAATGTAGAACTGTTGATTTCCCAAATAAAATAAAATTTGCCCTGGAAATGCCTGAACTTCCACATTTCGTTCTCTAAAATGTTCTATATCTCTGTTTTAATATGTTAATTTCAATTTTGAGTTTTTATTTAATTATTTATTTTTTCATATTTTTTGCTTACAAACTATAATTAATAATAAAAATAATGTTTCCCGTGCCGAGGACACTTAACAATATACTTTTTTTAAATTACATTTGAGAATAAACAAAGAAGAGTAACTTAAAAAAACGAAGATAATTAACAAATATTCAGACAGTTTTAAAAACAAGGAATTTATGTACATCTTTATTATTTATATTATAAAACAAACAATGAAAATAACAAAAACCTAACATAAGCTATACAGCTGTGGAGCAGTTGATTCAGTATTGGTATGGGCGAATGAGACAATCCATTTTACTTCTACCTAGCTCCACTATCCATATTTTTATAGCCTTTTCAAACATTTTCTCGTAACTAATTGTTTTAATAGATGGTGGAATAGGTTATAGATTTTAATTGAATAATACTCAAAATCCCTTTGTCCGAAAGTGTTTTTAGTTTGTATTTGTTTATTCCAACAATTCATGCATCGGCCCCTGTGTGCGCCGTTCGTAAACTTCACACCTTAAAAGCTTTTAAAAAGCGGTGTTTCCATAATATAAGATGATTTTATGAAGGCCGAGAAATTCGAAAAAGTGTCAAATTCTTTTGAGCTTCACAATTACGTTTAATGAAAAACTCGGCAATTTTCTGCGAAATGTAACGCGATGTTTAGGCAAATTGTATAAGTACCGTAATACATTTTTATTTTCAAAGCATTTTTATACGCTATCATCAGACGATGAAGGAAATTGGAATAACGAATGAAAATTCAGTTTTTGTATTATAAGAGCTGGTAACTTTTTGGGAATTACTTAAGTCAATTTAAAAATAATATTTTAATATGAAAACTAAAATTCTGTGACATTGTTTCGACATGTTAGGGCATTTTCAAACGAATGTGAAGATTAAATGGATAGAATGTCATAGTATACTTTATACAACACTTTTGTAGGCAGTAATTCGGAGTTTGCATCCGTTGTGTGGAGCCCACAATACATAACAAACATAGAAAGGATTGAAAATGTTCAACGAAATTTTTTTAAATACCGAGATTATAAAAGCAATAAAACGCTTTGTACCTACAGCCAATCTGCTATACAAAATGGATTTTTTACCCCTGAAAATAGACGCACTGTATCTGAATTATGCTATTTACATTAATTATGAAATAATAAAGCAAACTCTTTTAACCTACTCTCCAAAATTAATCTTAATGTCGCCTTTCGCGTGACAAGAAATAAGTATTTATTCTATCTGCCAGTCTGTAGCACTAACTATGCACAACACTCTTTCCTCTATCGTTCTTGCTCTAACTATAATGCTTTTTTTACATCTATTGATATATTTTACATGCCCCTTAATTTATTTAAAAATAAATTAAGACTTATTATTTCTGGCTGCGATACGATCCCCCTTACTTTTTAATGATGCACACTCCAGAACACTTACTCCCACACTAATACACATAAACACACATCTACACTTACTCTCATACAAATACACATAAACACATCCTTTTGTTGTAACACAATTTAATAATATGTATTATTTTTATTTACAAACTTTGCTGGTCTGTCTTTAAACTGTTTTTTTTATTAAATGTTGTTATAGCATTGTCGACTGTTTGTTTCTTAAAAATAAATAAATAATATAATTCAATTCAATCAATTCCAATTAAATAAATTAAACATTTTTTACATTGAGATGGATGGACGAATGAGCTGGTGCCATATTATGTCAACCGTATACTATCATAAATCTTAGTTTATTTTATTACATCTTATATGTTCTTATTTTCTTTTTAAAAAAGTAGTTTCGTACGTTTAACTCAATGTTATTTCTTCAACTCAATCTTTATTCTTATCTTTCACTAAACTTAACCTTTATTATTACTTAAATTGATTTTACACACTTATTTTATATAACTTTTGAAGGATGGTGGAGTTCTATAATTGAGGATATATATAAAGAATGTTAGTAATGCTTACTTAAATGTATGTATTTTATGTGTCCTTGTTGAACTTCCAAATAAATTTTAAAAAAGGAAAATGGTCCTTAGAAAATATTTTTTTAAATGCTATTCTCCAAATAAAGAAACTTTAAATTACATTTGTAATCTACGAACTTACTTAAATAAAAAAAAAACTTAAAACTACAACAACATATTATTATAGATAGTTAAACATAACGTAAGCTGCTCATAATTGCTTTTATGGACAATTCGCTCCTGATATATTCTGAGGCTTCGCTGATGTGCAAAAGGGGCATTTAAGGCAGTAATTTTAAGTTTTAAAAATGAATTAATTAACCTTTCTTTAAAGCTAAGAAAAAATGGTTTTTGCTATGTACGAATCTGAAAAGAGGCCACGAGACCTTAAAACGGATCCGAAAGCACCTTTTAATGTAAAAACACCTTTTTAAATAAATATTTCAAGTTAACCATGTCAGGGATCGAGCCCGAGACCTCTTGCATGGTGGGCAAACGCGCTGACCACTACGTGACGAGGCAGAATTTTATCTTAAATTGTCTAAAAATTAAAAGCAAATTTCATGTTAAAAAAACCAAATATTTTTTTTCGAAACATCTTTAATTACATGTTACAGACGAAGATATTTTAAATTTTCATACACATATACACACTTTCGAACTGAAAATTAGATTTTACTTTATAGACAATAATTGAAGGAAACTCTGTTAACTTCTCATCGTAATAGAGGCCCAGGCGGAGGTATTATTTTAACCTATTTACCCAACTCAATTTTGTGTTAGGGGGAGTTTTGTATCGAACCCTTTTTAAATGTAAGAATTTCTTTTGAAATAAATTGATAGATCAATGTACGTGAAATCCTTTTTATATCAAACGTGTCAGACCGACATAAAAAATATGACAAAATTTATTGAAATTTTTTGTATTTTCGCCTTGATAGCGAACAATTTATTTTCCCCAAATAATATTTTTTATCAAACTGTTAAAAAAAAGTTTGATGTTACGTCGAGGATTTAAGTCACAGCGCGTTTGTGTATACTGCGGTCATATTTGGGTTCAATTAATTATAAAAATAAAAAAAATAACAAAATAAACAATATTTTATATAATCCACTGCTGTCTAGTTTTAAAGATCGTACCAATCTCACTTCACGCTTTCCATCTTTACAAAAACAACATGACAAAAAGACTTATTAGCTCCATATGTTTGACGTAAGATTTAGTAATCACTGTTAAAATAACATTGGATAAAATTCATTGGTTATCTGTACATTGATAAAGAAGCTTGTGTAGCTTTGAAACCGGTCGGTAGAAAAAATAATAAATATATGGTTAAAAACAAAGTTGTTTTATGAACTTGGTTATTTTTAGACCCCTATCATTTCGAAGTTCGGAAAAAAATTATCGGCTCATCCTAGTATATGTTTATTTTAATTTCATTTTTTTTGCACCACAACAGGCCAAGAGGCGCAATTAAGTAGGTGAATTACATCACAGAATAAAAAATAAAGACTTGATAAAAATCACAATTTTAATTTTTGTGTTCTCACCGGGAATCAAACCCGGAACCTCCCGTGTGTGAGTCAAGCGTCTTGACCACTACACCACTGAGGCGCCAATTACACCATTTGGGGACCAACATGGGATCGATTGATAATTTTTCGGATCTCAAAGCAGTGTCTCTGTTTAGGCCTGCTGCTTGAACAGTAAATGGAATTGCCAAACAAATAAATTTTCACATACCGGAATCCGGGAACATCTAATAATAGATATAGCCTGTTCAAATACGCGCAGATTACATTACAACACAATTTGAAGTAGGCGGTGCTCTCATCGTAAACTAATTACAGCGTATCTGAATCATTTTGTGACATAATTTGTGCTCAAATAAACGAATAAAAACAAGTTATTATCATCATTATATTCATCTACTTATCCGCACCCGACGATGCGTAGGGCATTGCATAAAAACATTTAAAAAAACGTATCTCGATTAGAGGGGGGTAAAACCCTGTCACCGAAAAGATACGTGTCACTTGATCTGCGTCTTTAAAGTGACCGAATATTTTAAGTTGTTCAATTGAACGAATGTATCTTTTATTTATTTTAAAGAAACAAACAGTCGACAATGATGTAATAACATTTTTTTTTAATACAGTTTAAAGACAGACCAACAAAGTTTCTAAATAAAAATCATACATATTATTCAATTGTGTTACAACAAAAGGATGTGTTTATGTGTATTTGCGTGAGAGTAAATGTAGATGTATGTTTATGTGTATTAGCGTTGGAGTAAGTGTTCAGGAGTGTGCATCATTAAATAGTAAGTGGGATCGTATCGCAGCCAGAAATAATAAGTCTTTATTTATTGTTTAATAAATTAAGGAGTTTGTTAAATATATCAATAAATGAAAAAAAACCAGTATAGTTAGAGCAAGAACGATAGAGAAAAGAGTGCTGTGCATAGTTAGTGCTACAGACTGGCAGATGGAATAAATACTTTTTTCTTGTCACGCGAAAGGGGACATTTAGATTAATTTTGGAGAGTAGGTTAAAAGAGTCTACTTTATTATTTAATAATTTATGTAAATTGCATAATTCAGATACAGTGCGTCTATTTTCAAGGGTAAAAAATTCATTTTGTTTGGCAGATTGGCTGTAAGTACAAAGCGTTTTATTGTTTTTATAATCTAGGTATTTTAAAAATTTTCGTTGAACATTTTCAATTCTTTCTATGTTTGTTATGTATTGTGGGCTCCACACAACGGATGCAAACTGCAAATTACTGCGTACAAAAGTGTTGTATAAAGTTTTTAATGTATTTGGTTTTTTAAAAGGTTTGGAAATTCTTCAAATGAAGCCCAGCATTTGGTAAGCTTTTTCAACAATAGAATCTTTTACTCGTTTGGTTCATTTAGGTCATCTTATCTTCGTATTATTTGTCTCATCGTATCTTTCATATCATTTGTTTCTTCGTTTCTTTCGGATGTCTAGTTTTTTTCAAATTTTTTTTACTAATAAATTTCATAAAAGGTACATGTTTTTTAAAAATTCTATACATATCTTTTATTACACATCAAGTGAATGTTATCACTGTAACTCACCAAAAAAGAGACCAACTCTTGTGCTTGGAGAGTGACTTACACTGTTGTAGTTGTTTATTGTTTATTATAAGAGTTTATATAATTTTAAATACGAGTACATGAGAAAAAAATAATAACATAGGATTTAATAAGAAAAAACATAAAACAATACAACATTTATACTAATTAAAATTTAATGTAGTTTTTATACGTATTCAAAAAGTTCGTTAAGTTGTTTTATTTTAGTTATTTATATTTACGAATGAATGTTTGAAATTCTAGCATCATTGTAGTGCTTGAAATATCTTTTTTTATTTTTCAGTTATTTAAAAAAAGTCAAAGTAAATAATATAAAATCAGCCTAATCAGCGCATTTGTCTCCATGCAAAAGGTTTTGGGTTTGATTCCCGACATAGTTGACATGAAATATTTAATTAAAAAGACGTTTTACACTGAAACATTTCAAAGTCCCTGGACTGACAAGTAAAGCGTTAGACTTGTAGTGAAATATTTTGTAATTTTGAAATGGTTGGTTTGACTTTTGAACGCAGTTTCGCCGCAAGGTAGCGTAAAATCAAATGAAAGATTTACTTACAGGTGTGCTAGATAATATGATGAAGATAAGATATACAAGAAATACAAAGATGTGATTAAATTAAGTACAATACTGAATGAAATAACCGTGACACAAATTTACATGATGTGGGTATTTGTAAGTTTTAAAAAGAGAGAGAGTAATAGCCAACTGAACCGAAGCAGACCGGGCACACAGAGATTCTGGCGAGCTTCGATCGTGCCGACGACGTCGCGACGCGTCTTGCAGTTCCAGTGTTGTTAGTGAGGGTAGAGTGGATGTGAAATTGTGTATATGTTATGTTTGCGGCCTCCGTAGTGTAGTGGTCAAGACGCTTGACTCACGCACGGAAGGTTCCGGGTTCGATTCCCGGTGAGAACACAAAAATTAAAATGTGATTTTTCTCAAGCCTGGTTTTTCTGTAGTGTAATTCACCACTGTAATTGGGCCTCCTGGCCTGTTGTGGTGCAAAAAAATGAAATGAAATGAAGTGAAATGAAATGTTAGTTTGAAATTTACCCTGAAAAAGGCATAGCATTGCCGAAACTAGTTGGTTGTCAAATTTTAAAAATGTAAGTGGTACATAAAAACAAAGTGATTTTTCTTTAATATATCAATACTTAGTCTTTATATGAGAATCGAGACACCAAAGTTTTGTCTAAATTTGAAATGGCGTAATCTGCCAGTCGAACAGTAATTACATTTTAGTTTTATAAAACTTTTAAGTTTATTTTTTAATCGGAGTACCTTTAAAAAAATTTGATTTTTTTTTAATTCATAAAAGAACATTAGTTTTAAAATGGCAAAATCGTATGATTTCCTTATTTTTCGTGCGTTTTACCGGACTACAGCTTTGAGTTGCGATTTTGTTCGTTTATGTAGTCTTTCACACAATTAAATAAATATTAGATACTTTAATATCAATTCAATAAATGAAATAAAAGAAACAAAATCTTCGTATTAAATTTAATTCAAACAATTTAGTTAATGAGAACGACGATGCGATGAGAAGCAAACATTTGTTTGTTCTTTAGCAAACATCAAAAGAGCTGTGGTACACATTTGTGTATTTCCGAATCTCTGTTGTGTAATTTTTTGCATAAATTCTTATTATTAATAAAGGATATTTAGCACTCCCCCCCCATACCCTAAAATAACTTTTAAAACCGAGGATCTTCCTGTGACTTTCGCTCACTTTAAAACATATTTTTTTATAAAACTCATATTTGAACATTGATATGTAATATAAAGCGATCACACTCAATACAAATCCATGAATGACCAGCGGAGGAAGCAAGTATCGTCACGTCATATCACAACGACTTTGGCAATCCAAACACGTAGTACAGTAAAAAGCGCAGACTGTTTACATCGGTCTACCGTAAATTCTATTCAGTTGTCGCTCCCTTTCGCATACGCGTCATCTTTGTTTGTCGTTTTACTATACGCCCGAATAACTGAGTAGGACAGAGACAAGAGATAACTCACGAATTGGTAACAGACTAATAAGACGTTTTTTGATATTAAAATAGCTATTTTAAACAAGTATTGATTGAGACAAGAACATTACTTACCGGTGAATGGTTATACCATCGTTTTTTCAGATCGATTTGAGTATCTTAGCGTTCATAAAAGCATTTTAATAATTGCGAGGAGACAAAAGTTTGAAAGTAGCCGGAGACAGCTCGCAACAGACTCAAGTCCGTTCTATCAAACGTATGACAATTCGCCGCAGGTTGAGGGACTATATTTTGAACGCTCATGCTTACTCTAGTTACATACATTAATATTGTTAATTTTAATCTAATTTTTCTACTGAAATTTGTATTACTGCTAAAATCGCTGTAATGAAATTTTATCAACTACCTTTGGTTTAAAATCTTCTCCTTATATTGCTTTTACAAATTTTAAATATTACTAGCTATACCTGTTATTCTTTCTTTTTTCTCTGATGCATTGACATCTTTTTATACTATTAAACTACTTTTAATTACTTATATTGTATATGAATATAAAATCAAAATATTTATGCTCTTACTATAATGTGTCATTAATTTTGAAGATGTTTTTAAATTGACTTAAATTTATTGTGTTATTTAAAGATTCTTCTCATCGTTTCTTTGAATCCCTTAAAATATGTATTTGTATTTTTGTGTTTTTCCTTTATAAAAATGTTATTATTATTTTATTATATTTTTACATCTAAGCATGTTTTTCATTCTTTATTTTAATTCTTAACTTTTAATTCCTTTTATAAATTTTCTTAATTTATAATTTTTAAACAACTTCTATTTATGTTTTTTTTTCCTTCTTTTTTTTGTACTTTAATTAATATAATTACTTTATAATATGGAAACTTCACTGGTCCATTAGAGTTAAGTCTAACTGTGTAAAATATAAAACTATGTAACTGTACAGTATGTTTCCTAAATAAAAGAAAAAAAAATACCTCAATGAATTTGAAGTACTAATTCTGAGGTTATTCATGTAAAAAGAAAAATAAACAGTTTTCTTTTTAATCACTTTTTTTTCTACCGACCGATTTCAAAGCTACACAAGCTTCTCAAAAGTTTTACTGATAAATCTTGTTATATTTTATTTTTAGTAATAAGTATTTTGAAAATGTATATAAGGTACATCTCAGTTCTACGTTTGACCGATAAAACAGATTGCTCTATTTCAAAATAAGAATAATGAACCCTTTGTAATCCGAGCAACCGAGCCACTTTTCTTAGAAAACAGTGATGGATAGACTCGATATGGTCAATATGGTAAATATGGTCAATATGAGTTATAAGAATCAATATTTTTTTAGCTCGTCATCATTCTATTGATACGAGTACATATTTAAAAAAATGTTTTTAATATTGTTGATTCCCCTTCGTGCTGCTGCGGATATCCCAATCAATCTTCCGAACACATTATGTGGTCTTATGTCTTGTCCCTTTCATCCTATCTATGATTACAGGATGTTTCTCACTACTATTCGTGGCCCTGTTATAGGTCCTGTCAGATATACAAATCGGTTGGCTTCTAAAAAGAATTTCAAGGCTTTTCAAAAGTTTTGTAATTATTTCTGCGAATTGATCATGTCCAATTAATTAAATTCCAGTCAGTGAAAAATTCACTTCCCTCTTTTCTCAATCCAATAAAGTGCGTATAATGTACTTCTGGATTACCTTCTTGTTATTTTTTATTTTTATTTATTGACACTTTATATACATATACAATATATATACATATAAGGGCGGGCATATTGCCTTAAGGCAATTTCTTCCTACCTACCCAAACCGTTCAGTTTGAGAAAATTATAAATACATGGACATATTGAATCTTACAATTTTATACAAAAATTAAAAGCAAAGATTAACAAAAAAAAATATATGTATAAAAAAAAATAACACTTTACTATGAAGAGAGGAGAGGGGATGGGAAGGAAAGAAGAAGGATAAAGGAACAATTCAAATATTTAGATAGTGACATTTCAATCTCGGCTTAAATGTAAATAAAGAAGGGGCGTCTCTAACATTAGTTGGTAGATTATTCCACAATCGAGCGGCTACTACTGTGAAAGAGGAGGCAAAAAAATTAGAGCGATGACAGGGTATTAAAAGGGTTCTCTCGTTACTAGAACGAAGAGATAGTCCGTGTTGTGAAAGAGGTTGGATGAGCTCTCTCAGATAAACAGGCGAAGTGGGATTATTTAAAATATTGTGAAGAAGTGATAGAATGTGAATGTTTCTTCTATGCCTGATACTGAGCCAGTGTAGTTGCGTGCGATACTCGGTTATGTGGTCAAATTTGCGAAGATTAAAGATATAACGAATACAAATATTCTGCAATCGTTCTAACTTATCAAGCAATTCAGAGTTAGCATGTGGATAACATACATCCGCGTAGTCAAGGAGTGGAAGAAGTAAGCTCTGGACTAAGTTACCAGGTTACAGAGAGGTTCTTCGGGCAGCTTTTCTCCTTCAGCAACAAGCAACTGTTCCATGTATGTGGGCACCGCCAAGGAGACTTATGTCCTCAAATACGGTGTGTGGTATGTGGTGGGCATGTTGACAAAACCAAGAAAAATGAGCGGTTTGTTTACATTATTATTAATGTGTTTACGATCAGAGAGTTTACAAAGTAAAGTAACGTAATAAGATTTGTTAAAAAAAATAAAAAAATAAACGCTGTATTGAACAGAATAGTCGCTGTTCTTATTTTGACATTTTTCACTTAGCACCACAGTCGTAACATTTAGTACTAGAGTTTTCTTTCTGGTTATCTCAAGTATGAGATACGTGTTTCACGAAGTATGTTTATCATTACGAAACCAGTACAAAGAGCCGGAGAAGATTCGTGCTTCAACAAATAATTTACCAAGAAAACGATTTATAAAAATGTGACGTAACTTTTATAAATATACGTATCAAAAGAAAGTTATTATACGGGTCTTGAAAAACTGGATACATATGAATGTAATTTTAAAATAACACAACATATTTACTCAGATGTACAAAGTAAACGTATTCCATCAAATTAAAACCCTTATTTACTTACTCTTTTTATATTTTTTATTCATACTTCTAAAAAAACATTTGGTCAAAAATGCAAAGGTTATTTCCCTGGCAAATTGTTTGACATGATTAATTTATTTTCATCTATTCATTTACAAATTGATAGCATCTTCACGCTTACCAGGAAATCTACGTAAATGTTGCATTTCGCGGAAAAATGTCGGATCACGTTGGATCACGTCGGATCACGCCGGACCAGGTCGGATCACGTCAAATCACATCGCATCACGTCGGACGTCGGGGTCATCACTAAAGGAGTTTGGTAGTTTTTGGGTTGGAACTCTTACCGCAGTTAGAGATTGACAAAAAAAACTATGTGACGTTCAGTCCGCGTATTTATTACATGGTGAATAAATAATGAAATTTATTTCAACAGAGAGGGAAAACGTTTTTGAGAAGGGAATATGGAAGTCTAGGCATTTACAGGGCTTATGACCTGTCATTGGCTGGTTTAAGTGGCCACTTTACACACTGTGTAACATTCACCATTCTGCACATGTTTGAACATCCATGTTTGAATCTCACCCACGTGATAAAGGTTTCAGCTCTTTTAATTCACAAAAGTCAACAGATGGAAGAGTTGAGGAAATGTGGATGTTCAAACATGTGCAGAATGGTGAATGTTACACAGCGTGTAAAGTGGCCACTTAAACCACCCAATGACAGGTCATAAGCCCTGTAAATGCCTAGACTTCCATATTCCCTTCTCAAAAACGTTTTCCCTCTTTGTTGAAATAAATTTAAATATGAACATCTCCCTAGGGAGAAAATCCAGCCAGTCCGCAAGCATTTGGACATACTCAAACATTTTTGGATAAATAATGAATTTACGAATATATGTTACGAATGATGAAATCAGGCGAGAGTGTTAATCTGAGTCAAGTATAATTGATAAGATGAAGAAAGGGTCTCTCAGATGGTTTGGTCGTGATGATAATGATGATACTCCAATAGAACATTGTCACCACTACAAGTCTTCACACGAATTTTAAGTGCTTCAGTTGCAGATTTCAAAAAAAGTAATGCAGTAAAATTCCCCGAAAATACTTTCTTCTGGCACGAAATTTGACATGCTTAACGCTATGAAAAAATATGTTGTTTGCACCTCGGCGGAATAACATAAACCGTCATTTCAAGCCAAATGGTGGAGCTTCGCGATGAAGTTGGCTGTAGTATTGCCCGATGTAAAAAAGCCAAGATAACAACATCTGTCGGGAAACAGGGAGAATTTATTCATTATTATCATTCCGTTTCCGCACTTAATGGTCTCAATTATATGTCTTCCTGCAAAAAACACCACTTGCTTACTTTAGAAGATCGCCGTCTACTGTTGGACATGGGGTAGCTTCATGACATACTTAGTGGACGCCTTGATAGTCCGGCTCTTTTGTCGGAGTTATCATTAAATGTCCCCGGCTACCGCACCCGTCACACGTCGAGCTCTCTATTTCATGTGCCAGCAGTTCGTACGAACTATGCCCAGAGCTCTCCACTTATACGTTTAGCTCGTGAATATAATTTGAATTTTCCCTTTATTGATCCATTTGATTGTAAAAAAATAACATTTAAAATGCGCGTCTTAAAACATACTTTTTTGTCTTATACTTAGTTTCAATAATAAAGTCTTATTTTATTTTATTTTATTATATTTTATCTCTAATTCTTAATATTGTATGTTTATTTATATTTCCGACACTTAACACTTAATAATAAGAATGTTTGGATAATTTATATAGCGCCATTTTTGTGAAAATCACCTCAAGAACTTGTGCAATATTTACACACATATCCACCCTCATTCCAATATAACACCCACTCACCCACACTCTCACTCACTTACACTCACATAAACACACTAGTATGTATTGTACGTGTATTTAATGTATTTCTGTGGATATCTGTCATTGGTTTTATTCGCTGTATATTTTTGTTACATGTATTACTGTTGATATCCCCAAAAAACAAAATAAAAAAAATAGCGCACTGCACTGGTACACCAATAACAGCGTATCTTGATATTTTTTGTTACGTGAAGGTAAGATGATCAGTCTTACGCTTCGGGTACCAGTCGAGGTCGTTAGGACTATAGTTACTAGGCGCTAGGACTGTGAAGTACAGTGAACAGAAGTGAGAGGGAGTGATAGTCTCGTCATATTTTCTAAGACCAAAAAAATGTACTCACCGGGAATCGAGTCCGAGTCAATTGTACCACTTCACCACGGAGGCCGCCTATATTATTTCAAATGTAATTCCACAAAGTAAATGCTGAAACAATAAATAAAATCATTATTAATTGTCGTCCTGTTTTTAGACTGTCGATTCCCATATTCACGTATGACATTTTCCACTCTCCATATTATTTACTGAACAATATGGACCTAGGAATTAACCTTTCGTTTCATACAAACTACCCCTTTCTACGAGGGTAGGATTATTCTTTACACGGATACCCATATATTTCACAAAAATACATTGCGCATCGTTCGGAACCTCTGAATAAACCGTATAAGGATATTCTTTGAAACAATGCATGTCTGTATAAACACAGTCAAATACAGAATTGTTGAGTGCTACGATCGTTGAACACAATTCAGGGTGAAATTAATGCTGTGTTTTGAATGTATGAGTTTTATAAAAGAAAGAATATCGTGAAGACAAACGATACAGCAAAACAAAGCAGTTTTCTTTAAGATTAAAAATGCACAATCGGAGCTCGTATTACAATGGGAAGTTATTGTTTATCTTCAATTGAATCTACAAAGTATTTACAGTCTAGCTGCTTCCACTAAACACTCCTTTATTATCGGGTTCATTTTCTCCATTATGTCCTCTTACAGCAAATTCGAACGCACCGCAAATTTTGATACAGTCGATAATTGATTTAAACACGATTGGCGAAAACTAACATCGTATTGCTGTCGTATATCAACTTGACCTAAAAAAATAATTTGCGTTACTTTTTTATTTATTTATTAACGGACATTGTCCATTTATAAAATTTATTGGGTTTTTAATATTACAATATAAGAATAGTTAAAAACGTTTTTTAAAAAAGACAAGAATCATTGACAAACATAAGGGACATTACGAAAAGATCTGGACTGTTTATTTAATGCTCGTTTAAATTGCTGTAAACTTAAACCACAAAAGTCCAGATCTTGTCTTGAGTTAACAATACGACAAAGACGGGTCATTGGAGAATTAAGGCCATAGTTTGTTTTATGATGATCGAAGAACAGTACTTCATTGTTTCTCAACCTACGAGTCGGAATATGGAATTTTATTTGTCACAGTAATGATGGAAAATCGATTATCGCATATAGTAAGCCAAACATAAATATGGAATCAATAATAGTTTTACGTTTTTGTAGACTAGAAATATTTGACATGGACTCTATAGGTATATAAGCATAAGAATAATTACCTCTCTCTAGTCCAAGCATCCACGCTACTTTTCGAAGCAAGCGATGTTGGACTGATTCAATGTGATTTATGCGGTTCACATAGAATGGAGACCAGACCACGGAGGCATATTCTAGAAGAGGGCGAACAGTTGAGCAATAAAGAGTTTTAATTGTACGAACATTAGTAAAATCAGAGGATATTCTGTTAATGAAAGGAAGTAATTTCAGTGATTTATTTACTTTATTATCATGTTACGTTATGTATGTGTGATTGTGAAAGTGAATTCGTTTTTTTAGTAAAATGAGCAATGTCATTTACACCGTCTTCACTCCACGATAGATAAACCGATAGATAGGTGATAAAACCTTAGAAAATTGTACACGTAAAACAAAAAATGAGTTTAAATGATCACATCCACAAAGCCAAGATGCTTTAGAATGACGTTTTTAATGTTCTGTCAACACATTTTATTTTAATTTCACAACATTGAACTATCATAAACTTCGATTATATTTAACAAAATCAACATTTATCGTAATATTCTGATTCCCTCTCACTTTAATAAACTGTTTTATATACTTTTAAACCCGAGAAAGCCGTTAAATCACTTACCACACACCACAAACAAGTAAACACTGATGTTTTAGTAGCGCTAACATTGTACATACTTGTGTTAAATTTCTTAGTACACTTGTCACTAACTACATATTTTATTACGCGTGTTTAAAGCTACATTTTTTCTAAAGCGCTTTTACGCATGCGTCGATAATGCACTAGAAGGGTACTATCTTGACTTTTCTAACGCATGATTTGCCGCTACAAACGTAGTCTGTCTCTTTCATGTCACCGTTCCAAGCGATGGCGGTACAAATATTTTGATACAAATATAAGTATCTATTTTGGCTCATTTGCGCGTGCGCAAAGGGTTTTGAGAAATGAAATTATTTGTATGGCGTGGCGGGTAGTCTCCACTATACAAAAAATACTACATATAAAAACCCAAAACGAGTTTTATTTTTATTTTTCGCATAAGATAAATAAAATACTAAAGTTAGAAATGCAACTCGGTGCACTGCAATTATTTTCATACTAAGCAACTGCGTCTAAAGACGATGATATTTTTTTTCCAATTAAATAATTCTCACTTATTTGATATAAGTTACAACGAGAAACTTTAGCCCTACGGGAAATTGGATAAAATGTATGTTTTCTTAAAAATAAATGTTTTCTTGCGCGCGGTAAAATTGGAACATTAAATTATACGGCAAAGTTTCCTGAAAATGTACGAAAAAAATAATAAAAAACATTTTGATAAAATCGAACTACTTTTAACGGCGTCACTGGTTCATATGAATCAATTAATGATGATAGAGTTATGGAAGATTTCCGTTCCGCTGAATTTGTACTTCCCGTGAATGGACCAATGAGCAGAACTGATCGAGAATAAGCGGAAGAGAACCTTTGACGTCACACGCGGAGTTATTTCAGAAATCAATGCGCTGACAATACGATGTAGACTGAAATTTTATACGTTGCTAGAAAAACGCGACGTGTTTGGCCTTGCTTTTTTTTTACAATAAACAAAAGTGAAAAAACAGGGTATTCAAAAAATAAAGCATAATTACATAGCAATGAAATACAAATTAATAGTAAACGAAAAAATCCCACAAAGGCATGGCCTTGGTTGTTGTGACTTCAAGATTCGTGATAATGTCCAAAACAAATCCCAATGGCCAAGAACACATAAACATGAATCGTGACGTATTAGGGGCATGGTCAAAGGAATGACCGTTTTTGCGGGAATTCAAAATTACAAATATAAAAATCTTTTTATGCTAATTTGCAAAAAAAGTCATTGTACTGGATAGTATTTTAGAGACTTTTATTACTTTAAAAATGTTGAAAAAAAGTGATATTTCCCTATTGTCAATAAATAATTTAAACCAAATAATTGTATGTATATTGTGATATCTTAGAAAAAATAAATCTGGGTTCATTTTTTTAAAACGATATTTGTAATAAAATCTCATTTTTAAATTAAAATATTCGCTACTTCGTTTTACTTTTTAGCTGCTATCTGTCAATGTTCTCACGTCTTACGTGGTCTTACTGTCTACATGTATATATATATATGTATATATATATATAGACTTGTCTATGCAGGATCTTTTCTCATATTGTCTATATCACGTCTACGGGTTTCGTCTGAAAGAGCGCCGACGACAATGAATGACTTTTGAATGATAGCAATCTGAGTACTGTTTTTCTTTTTCTTTCAGACTAGATGAAAAGCATCCTGCATATGAAATAAAAAGGCGCGAGATGGAAAATGATGATATTTTTCAATGGCGGCATGTTAAGTTTATTTATAAATGTATTTCTCTAGATTCATCTGGTTGAGCCGATAACGTGTTTAGATGTTTCTCAGTCAGACAAGTCATGTGGATGTAGATACTGGCGAATTTAGGTTTTGTGAGGTTTCTACGCTTGACAGGATATTTTGGGTTTGGCTACACTGTTTGGCCCGCGCTCGCTGCTTCGCATTTTTGACGGCTTATGCACGCACGCTTTTTGAATTGAAAAACGTATCGTCCGCTATTCGCCGTGTTAGTACGAGGTGTATTAACGAGAATTTTTTAATTTCGCGGGTTTGGAGAGTTCGATTGCCCCCGTGTTTTTTTACGTTGGTATAAATGCCCCTGCAAGTTTATAAAAAGTAAAGCATAGTTTTATTATGATCTGTTTGCAAAGCAATAAAGAAGGTTAAAAAAATACACAAATAAGCTAAATTAAAATATAAGCAAACATATTAGGCACATACTATTTTCATTAAGTAAAGTAAATACCTGTTCTGAGGTAGACAGCAATTTCTTTTTTTAAATACATATTTTTTTTTTTAATAAAAACCTTTATTAGCATAAAAAAACGATACATTCAATAAAAATAATGGAGCGCTTAAGATTGAACTTGTCAAAAAAGAGTTTAGCTCGTTTGTTTGGCAAGTTTACAAAATAATATTTAAAAAAATAAAAAATGCAAAACAAATTAATACAATAAATAAAAAATTAAACAATTTTAAAAGTTGAAAAAATTTAACACTTATTTCATAAATTGATATACACAGGCACATATATACAAATATCTTATTTTCAAAATACGATTAATCTCAACACAGGACTTGGGACTGACTGTCTCAAATGGAGTACAATAACCTTATGTATGTAAATAAATCCGTAATTTATTTTTTGCCGTAGATTTTGTGGTAAATTATTGAAAAGCTTCCGTTCTATATAAATATAATGATGATACAGCAAATTTTTTGCTAGAGATGTTTAGATCTTTAGAGATAGTTTATACAAAATGAAATAATATGTAAAAATATGATAATCTTACAAAAATTATAGAACTTAAAAAATCAAAACTGTCAAAGTATATGAAACTGAAATATATATTCAGCAAAAAAAGTCAAATATATAATAATTACTCATAAGATTTTCAAGACATCAGATTCTCAACATAATAGACGTCTACTGCTGACTGTTCGTCGGCAGTTTACGTCAGAACTACGAGACGCGAACCTGACTAGGGAGAACTCACAGGAGCTGGCAGTTGATAGAAATGCATGGATGCTCTTTGTGAATACCATATGCTCCAACTAGGAAACGAAAATGGAATGATGATGATAACAATGATTATGGACAATTGCCTGTCAACTTCCCATTGTAATCCCATTTCAGGTTTTTAAAACTCAAGCTAGAAATACTAGCTGAAAGTTTTCAGGAGATTTTCTTTCAGCAAAGGGGCAGTTTGTCATTATCAATTACTGGAACGGCGAATTTCCAACGAAGAAATTCAGTATCCAGGGTACCGTTGGGGGATGAGTCACGATGTCAAAATTCAATTAAGCATTTTATAACGCTCCTCCTATCCGTAGTAGATTGAAATGCAGCCGACCATTTTCAGTTCGCCATCAGGAAACACAGAAACAGGGCTTAGCGAGTTCTGAATGCTTTTCAGGGTGACCAATTCAAAAAAAAAATTAGCTGAAGGGAAAATGCAGCCTGACTTTTTTTTATATAAACATGTTCCGTATTTTCCCTTTGGATTGTGGCACTTGAGTCTAGAGCAGTGATTCCCTAGAGCAGTGGTCTGTATCGACCCCCAGGGGTCTGTGACAACCTGCAAGGGGTCTACATCAACGAAAAAAAAATTTGGGGGTCCATGAAATGAAAATGGGGGTCCACGATAGTGGATCTCAACATACACTGATAGTATAGTTACTTATGCTGTATTATGGAATATAGCGAGGAAATTTTTAATTTCCTTTCCATCGTCATACCTAGTGGAAATGGGGTTCAGAGCTGTTACCAATTTCCTAATAAAAAAAAGAAACAGACTGGACATTATTGGCCGAGGAAATTAAAGATTAAACCTGTCAAAATTGACGCCAAATGTTGATAATTTATTATTAAAGAATCAGGTTCATCGTTCCCACTAAAAACATTTACTTATTGCTAAGTTTATTTTATGTTTATTTTATGTTACATTTATTTTATATAACAGATACAAAATTTTATTTTGAATAGTTTTAATTAAAATTCAATTAATAAATGTATAAAACTTAACATTTGTTTTAACTTTAAGTTTTTAACACTAAACTTCACTAAAGTTAGAAATTTATGAAAAATCAATATCAGGTAAGTAGGGGGTCTACCAAAAACCGAAAAACATGGCAATGGGTCTACGACACAAAAAGGTTTGGGAACCTCTGGTCTAGAGCAATGATATTTTTTACGCACTTATTTACCATTGTTACTTATGGGAGCTAAGACCATCCAAAAACCCTTAAAAGCGCCCATTTTACGCAAAGCATGGAAGAGGCATCTGCAAGATGGTGACTTAAAATGTATTTTTAAATGCCTATTCATCAAACTGCTCTTCTGCCACATATGCTCTTAAGTGTGTAAATTTTTGACATTGTTTGTACGAACTGATGACACATGGAATAAACAGTTAAATGTGTGATAAGTCCAACAGCAACATCTGCAAAAACACTGCGGCGTATCTTAGTATTTTTTCATAAATGTGAGGTGATTGATTAGACAAGAACATCTCACAAGCCTCGACTTCCATGTTTTTATCTACAATATTTTTCTTATATTTTTTCAATCCACACCCAGTAGTACATAGAAACTGCATTGGTGGTACAAATTTGGTATTTTAATTGTGGGGTATCTGGATCATTTTTGTTAGATGGACGTTAATGAACTAAAGTTCATTAACGTCCATCTAACTATAAATAGCAGTTTGCACTCACTCAAAAGATTACAGAATTTCTTGCCATAATAAATTCTTGACTAATGTTAAGCAAACATTAGTCCTGAGCTTACTTCTTTCACTCCTTGACTACGCAGATGTATGTTATCCAGATGCTAACTCTGAATTGCTTGATAAGTTAGAACGATTGCAAAATATTTGTATTCGTTATATCTTTAATCTTCGCAAATTTGACCACATAACCGAGTGTCGCACGCAACTACACTGGCATAGAAGAAACATTCACATTCTATCACTTCTTCACAATATTTTAAATAATCCCACTTCGCCTGTTTATCTGAGAGAGCTCATCCAACCTCTTTCACAACACGGACTATCTCTTCGTTCCAGTAATGAGAGAACCCTTTTAATACCCTGTAAATCGCTCTAATTTTCTTGCCTCCTCTTTCACAGTAGTAGCCGCTTGATTGTGGAATAATCTACCCACTAATGTTAGAGATGCCCCTTCTTTATTTACATTTAAGTCAAGATTGAAATGTCACTATCTAAATATTTAAATAGTTCCTTTATCCTTCTTCTTTCCTTCCCATCCCCTCTCCTCTCTTCATAGTATTGTGTTATTTTTTTTTGTTTTACATATATTTATTTTTGTTAATCTTTGCTTTTAATTTTTGTATAAAATTGTAAGATTCAATATGTCCATGTCTTTATAATTTTCTCAAACTGAACGGTTTGGGTAGGTAGGAAGAAATTGCCTTAAGGCAATATGCCCGCCCTTATATGTTAATATATTGTATATGTATATAAAGTGTCAAATAAATAAATAAATAAATGTGATCAGTCTTATGCTTCTTTTAAACTGTCAATAGGGGCGACCCCTCACTGCGAAGTGAGTCACATCTTGCTGGAGGGTGTGATTCTATAAAATGCTGCGAACGCCCAGTTGCATTCCACCTGCAACAATACTGACTAGTTCTGCTCGTTAGCGTCCACGTCACGAACCCCGGGCAGTTAAATTGAAAAAGCAAATTTACTTTTTAAAAACTATAAGAAATATAATTAGCTTAAAAGAACTTGTAAAAATATATAACGCAATAACTCAATCGGTTTTGGAATATGCAATAATTGGATGGGGATGTGCAAATAACATACTGAGCAAGCAAATAATAATTGCACAAGAAGCTTTAATAAAAATTATCTTTAGAGTCCCAATCAGAACTAGCTCCATCGGTGTATTTAAAAATCTTAATGTATAATCTATAAAACAACATTATGCTCTACCCTTTGTTACAAATACAAGAGTTACTAGATACTCCATCCTGATGCTGCACAAAAAAAAAAAAAAGCAACCTTCGGTCAAAGAGGATTGGCCTACTACTCGGTTAAAGTGTACAATCTACTTCCATTATCCATAAGAACAATGAGTAAGTTCTCACAATATAAAATTTCTATTTAGAAATGGATAGTGGAGGTGGGTTGCGCACGGGTCGACGAGTGGATCAAGACAAATAGGTAAAATGTGTGTACTGTTTATAAAATTTGTTCAATTGGTCTATATAAATTGGTTATGTTTTTTATGATTATTTGAGTTTTTTATCGTTTATTATGTTAAAGATAATTAGGTTAATTGGAATAATTACGTTTTTTTTATTGTTATTTTTATGTTAACTTTGTTAAATAGCTAATCTTAGGCATGTTTTACATTTTGTAAAATGTTTCCCTACGCACAAGACACTCCAGTGAGGGAACATTATTCTGTATAAAAAAATAATACAAACAATGTAAAAGTATAAATAAATAAATAAATGGGATTACACTCATAACGTTGTGATCACAGCAGATAACGAGAGGGTGAAATGCGAGTTTCTGGCGCCTCCAAACCAGAATTAACCAGCTAAGGGAAGGTAACTCCAACAGAAAAATCCACCAGAGAAGGCAACGGAAAACGACTCTGGTCATCTTTTCCCAGGAATCGCTATGGCGAGTACATCCAATAAGCAGTTGTCCTGGCTGCGGATTATAAGAGTAGCGCAGGACCATGACGCATTTGCTGTAGTGATCGCCAACGTCAGGGAGACCTGACAAGGCACCGCAAGAAAGAAAAATACAGGAAGCAGCCAGCCATAGAAAAGCAAAACTGAGGCAATGGGACCTTTGTGAAAAGAGTAAATAATCAAATCTACACAACAGTTGGAATGTTTTTAACTTTGACAAATGATGAACAATGAATACATAAGTGCGAAGGTTTTCGCGGTCACTGTTATCAATATATTCATGTTTTGGGTGATACCGTGTGTGTTAGATTTGTTCCGACATTTCGGTTAACATTGCAGGAGCCATCTTCAGGGTAAACTGAGTGAGTGAACATAAACAAAGACGACGGGCTTAAATTAATCTCAACATGGTTCCCAGCACTACACATACTACAAAATTGAATAGAAATGTGCCTTCTGCCGACTGCGACGCGGTACAAATTACTAGTACTTAAACACACACTTTTTTCTACAAAACACTCAGTTTACCCTAAAGATGGCTCCTGCAATGTTATTTAAACGTCCGAACAAATCCAACTCACTCGGTATCACCTAAAAAATAAATATGTTACCAATGAATACGAATTTTTCAAGTGCTGTGGGTGTTTTCTGCAAATCGAGAAATGCCGTTTTTGTGATCGACACTATTTTCAGAAGGTGATTATTACAGTTTTTTGTATGAAAGCGGTCTGGCTGTTTAAGGCAGCATAATATTATTAATCTTACTGTATCCGATAACACCAATATCTCAATTTTTCAAAATTTTGGACCGGCCGCTTTCTGCATAACTACACTCGATTATACTGCTGATCGCGCCACTCGACAGATAGCAGGTAGGCGCTCGAAATTACGGTTTCGATGGTTCGCGGATTTTGTAGTTGCTAATGAAGAATTTTAAGTACCCTTTTGGTAACTTATAATTGAACATGTTTAGAAGAAAAAAATTGTAAAAATTGTGTTACGTAATAATTGGCGGTAATTTTGGCATCGAACTTATTTATGCGCCAATTAAAAAAAGTCAAACTTTCAAAAATAAAATATTTTTTAATTTTTTGTTTTTACTAAAACAAAGACTTATTTTTTTAAACTTTTTTCTTTGTTGCAACAGATAGGGAAAACTTATGACATGTCATTGGATGGTGTAAGTGGCCACTTTATACACTGTGTAACATTCACCATTATGCCTATGTTTATTCCTAGACTTCCGTATTCTCTTCTTGAAAATGTTTTCCCTCGTTGTTGCAACAAATTTAGGTCTAAATAACTCCACTCCGTATGGAGCAAATCCACCCTTAATACAAACATTTGGACGTACCTACTCAAAACATCGTTGAGATTTTTTTTTTTTAAATAGTTTTTTCCATTATTTAAAATTTAGATCGAACTGATTACCACTGAAATAAAGAAAAAATATTAAAAGAACCGTAAAGGTTTAAGACAGACACAGCAAGAATACAAAGACAACAAAATAAATTAATTGAACTAACATACAATTACCTTGCCTACACGAAAAAAACACGCCAGTTTGGCAAAAAAACACCTGACCAAAATTGAGACGATTAAAATTGTACTGGAAAACATACAAGAAGATGAACTCATACTAATTAAAAATAATGACACACATAAATATAATACCAATAGCAACAATACTTCTACATAAAAAAAATGAAGGACAAATTAATGTTGGACAGTCAAGAGTAATATGTAATAGACTGAAACATTACAGTGATTTTCCTTACCACTTGAAAAAATACGCTGGATATAAATTTCAAGTGAACTGGAAAAAGCACATGAAGACTACTACACTTACCAGACGCGACATAAAATTACTAAACCTTATAAAATAAGAAATAAAAAAGATTATTATTAGTATTTGGTCACCCCACGATCAGGGTGGCTGTTTGTACTAAAATCCAAGCCTCTACGATTTCATTTCAGTTCGCCATCAGGCTCATAGCGGAGCGGTTGTATGTGTCTCTACGCGTCTTGCTTGAATTTAGTATATCGTCTACGAACAGTTGGTAAACCATAAAAAACCCAGTTAATTAAGTTTTATAAGTTGGCTTAGAACTTACTCGTTATACACAAAAAGTTTCTAGCGTGTTCTATATTGTCAAATTAATGAATTATTCATAAAATCGCGGAAAAAGTTAATATTTTATTTTTGAATTTTGATCGACGGCTGCAAGCATTGGTAAGTTTTTGTTTGTAATTTATTTATAATAATTAATTATTCACACCTGTCGGTTTCAAGTTATACGTATTCTTGAAAATAATTACTAATATTTATAATACTGTATTTACTTATTAATAGCGTATAAGATGCATTTATTGAGTACAGAGACATGGATTGTAGTGACACGACCGGGAACGAATCATGCCTGTGGACTTGCCCCGACTCGCTTTAAAATCCACTATGAGTCAGGGCACTTGCAATGCAATCATATTTTACTTGATCAAAGGACGGGCTCATCATTTTAATTTCTAAATAACTTTTAACTATCGAAAAGCAAAAACGGTCTATCAAGACTTATATTAATTAACTATATATAGTCTCCCACTTCCAAAAATCAGCTTTTGCATCTTTTTTTTACTTGAAATATTCTCAAAAACATGTATTAACCTCTGTATTTAAAAAAACAAACAAAATAAATCCTATTAAATCGAATTAATTGTGGCGTCAAAGAAAAACGCAACAATACTATATTTGAAAAAATATTTACGATAGATCTCAATTTATTGCGACGGATGGGGAAAACATTTTTGAGGGGGGAATATGGATGTCTAGGAATTTACAGGGCATATGACCGGTCTGACTTTGTTACATTCACAATTTTGTCTTTGTTTAAAAATATTACTTTCTTCAAATCTTCCTTCTAGATTGAAAATACTATTAAATATTCACACTTCTTCTTTACCAGTTAGTTAAATCGGGTTGTGATCCCGTGGCTAGTGTTGCGGACTCACGGATCAGAGGTCTGAGGTTCGAACCCCACTCTACCCCAACTTGATTTCTATTTTCTAATAGTGAGTTATTTACAACTCGTTGAAAATGGCCCCAAAATCTAAATATTTGGGTAAATAATAAGAACGCAAATATTTCCTTTTTAAAAAAAAAAAAAGTTTAATCGGCAAAATTTTGAGTATGTCGAAATGTTTGCAGACATATCTGGATTTTCCTCTCCAAGGATTAATTAAGACTGAAATCTATTGCAATGTATAAGGAAAACGTGCATTTACAGGTCCTATGATCTGTCATTGGCTGGTTCGTTAAACAGCTGGTGAATGTTACACATAGTGTTAAGTGACCATTTAAACCAGCCAATGACAGGTGCTGTTTAACACAAAAAATAAGTGTTTGAAAAAACAAAACATATTAACTTATCTTACGCACGTTACGTCATGTATACACATTATAGGATGAGGAATCTGGGATAAGGTCATGAGACAGGAAGAGGAGGCGGGAAAGAGAAGGAATAAATTTTTTTTTTTTTAAATAGTCAAGGGAGGTGAGGTAGGGGTTCTAAGGATATATAGGAATATTCGTATTTCAGGCGTTTCTTTAAAGTAGCCAGGGGTGGTATTTCGAACGTTAAAGCGCGCGTAGAAAGCATTGTTAACGCGTATTTCCACGCCAAATGTTTTATATTTATTTAAAACTTAAATTACTAAGAACAAGTTCTTTGGCGGACTTATTGCTTAAAGCAATATCATCCAGGCATTTAAAAAACAGACCGGTCAAAAGGAGAGTTGGTCAAAAATTTGTACTAAAAAACGAAAATAACGTAAAAAAAATAAAAAAGTAACA